>NW_024081465.1:0-43388 GCF_003009895.1 Hyaena hyaena | reverse complement strand
CACATGTACCCCAATGTTCATAGCAGCACTCTCCACAATAGCTAAAACATGGAAAGAGCCTAAGTGTCCATCAACGGACTAATGGATCAAAAAGATGTGGCTTATCTATACCATGGAATACTCCATGGCAATGAGAAAGAATGAAATCTGGCCATGTGTAGCAACATGGATGGACCTTGAGGGTGTTATGCTGAGTGAAATAAGTCAGGCAGAGAAGGACAAATATCATATGTTTGCACGTATAGGAGGATTAGGAGGAACTTAACAGAGGACCAAGGGGGAGAAGAAAGGGGGAAATGGTGGGGGAAAGGGAGAGAGGCAAACCATGAGAGACTCTTGAAGGCTGACAAAAACTGAGAACTGATGGATGTAGGGGGGAGTGGGGATGGGCATGGAGGAGGGCACTCGTGGGGTTGAGCACTGGGTGTTATGTGGAAACTAATTTGACAATAAGCTATTTGTAAAAAATTAAAAAAAATAAATTAGGAAGTGTTTGCTACCAACGTGCCCTTCATTTTCGGGATTATTCTAGGTGTATGTTACCCGGTGACTTCCATATGAATGTTTGGATGGATTTTGATATAACTGCCAAAAATGTCATTGGATTTTGATAGGGATTTCATTAAATGTGTAGAACACTTTGCACACTATTGACAGCTCACATATTAAGTATTCCAGTCCAAGAACATGGATATGTTTCCATTTGTTTCTTCTTTCAATTCCTGCAAAATATTTTATAGTGTTAAACTAGGTTTGACTTCTATCATTATGTTAAAATGTGTTTTTTGTAATGAAACACAACTAATTTTTATGTGTTGTGTTTGTATTCTCCAAAAATGTAAACTATGGATGAGTTTTACATATAGGGAATCTTCAGAGGGGAGAACAATGGCAGTGGAGTAGCAGGACCCTGGGCTCCTCAGTTCTCATGAACAGACTGGATAATTGACAAATCATTCTAAAAATCCCAGAAATGAGCCTGAACCCTGACAGAACCAAGTCCCCAACTTATGAGTACGAAGAGACCACACACACTGAAGAGGGAGAAAGTTTAAAGACATGGTTTAGGGAGAAGGATTGCAGTGCTGCAGAGGGCAGAGAGCCATGGTCAAGGAGAAGGTCACGTGAGACAGGAGCAGACATGGGAATGCTTAAGGAAAACATTTGCCCAAAACCATTCTTGGAATATGAAAAGGGCAGAATTTTATGAGCTCTGGTAGTGAGCCTGTATTAAAGCCTGTGTGAGTTTTAAAGATCATCAGGCTTGGCTGGAATAGAGTCAAGAAGGAGGCAAACAATCTGAGGTCAGTCAATGTGGCAGAGTCATCTGAAGAATGACTGGAACACACAGGGTAGGAGATTATTCACTACACTAGAAACACATCCCTGACAGGCAACATTCACTGAGATGCTTGTTGAGGAACTAAAGACCTAGCTGAAGCTCCTTCTCTCCCCAGCCCCTCAGTAGCAACACAGAGCCACCTGAGGGAAGTAGCTCAGTAGGGACACTGGATGTCTTTCTTGCTTACTCCAAGCCCCACCTTCCTTTGCTCAGTTTGTAGTGCCTTTGTCTATCAAGCTTGCCTCAGTCCCAGCAAGGTCTGCCCCTGCCCCATGAGACTTGCACAAGCTGCTGCCTACACCACATTTCCTGACCACACAGTTCTGCAGAGCCTCTATTCTGATGGAGTTGATGTCAGGTCTCAATTCACAAGCAGACCACAGCTCACCTAGTTATGACTTACATGTTCAGGCCAGGGATCCTGCACTGTTTTTAGCAGTCACAAAGTGCATCTGCAGGCCACTGGCTTAAATGACCTAGCAGGAGACCTAACTGTCATTTCTAACATACAGAGAAAGGCAGAGCCTTAGACACAATGCCAAAATGGAAGAATTCCTCCAAAGTCAAAGAACAAGATATGGCCGTGAAGAGAAATGTAAGTGAAACAATTACTAGGAACTTGCTTGATGGAGAATTTAGGCAACACTCATAAGGATACTCTCTGGGTTGAGAAAAGGATAGTGAGAACCGCACCAAGGAGCTAAAACACTTAAAGAATCAATCAGAGGTGAACAATGCAGTGAATGAGATTGAGGGACGTTTGGGTGGGTCAGTCGATTAAGCATCAAATTCTTGAATTTGGCTTTGGTCATGATGTTACAGTTTGGGAGATGGAGCCCCATCTTGGTCTCTGTAGTACCTGCCTGTAGCCTGATAGGGATTTTCTCTCCCTCTCTCCTGCTTTCACTCTCTGTATCTCTCTCAAAAAATAAACAGATTTCATTTTTTTTTTACGTAAAAAACATATTGGAAACAGGTTTAGCAGTGAACAGCAGGCTAGAAGTAACAAAAGAATGACTTTGTCACCTAGAAGAAAAAAAATAAAGAAAAATAATCTAAGCAAAAGACAGGAGAAGAATCATACAACAATATTGATGTAGGGAACTCAGAGACTCCATCAAATGTAATAATATTTATATTATGGAAGTTAGAAGAAAGAGAGGAGAAGGAACAGAACATTTATTTCAAGAAATAATAGGAGAAATCTTCCACAATCCTGGAAGGAAACAGACCTCCAAATCCAGGAGTATCAAAATGGTAAAAGTAAACAACAAGAGCAACAAAACAAAACAAACAAAACTATTTACTGCCTCTAAGAGACTCATTTAGACATAAAGACACCTGCAGATTGACAATGGGGAAAGGGAAAAACATATACCATGCCACCTGAATGTCAAAAGAAACCAGAGTGGCAAGACTTCTATCAGACAACTAGACATTTTGTTTTTGTATTGTGTTTATCCTGCTCAGTGTCAGTGTAATGCTGGCCTCACAGAATAGTTTTGAATATGTTTCCACTCTTCCACTATTTGTAGCATTTTGAAAAGATTGTCTTTATTATTTTTTTACATGTCAGAATTGAGCAATGAATGCATGTGATCTTGGCTTTTCTGTGCTGAGAGACTTTTTGTTTTGAATTCAACTTTCATTTTTTTAATAGGTATAAGAAGATTTCTGAATTCTTGGGTTTAAGAGTCCTATTTAAATCTTAGTAATGTGTGCATTTTTAGGAATTAACTGGAAATCTTTTGTTGTGGTTGTTGTTCATTTCTTTCTGAGAGAGAAGAGAGACAGAGTATGAGTAGGGGAGGGTCAGAGAGAGAGGGAGACACAGAATCCAAAGCAGGGTCCAGCCCCTGAGCTGTGAGCACAGAGCCCAATGCAGGCCTCAAACTCACTAACCCTGAGATCAAGACCTGATCTGAAGTTAGACGCTTAACAGACTGAGCAACCAAACACGCCAGTGGATTTCTTTCCTACTTGGCTTGTTAGTATATCATTGGATATGTAGTTGAAGCATTGCCAATTTTGTTCTCCTTGAACTGGGCATTATGTTCAATGTTATGTTATTTTTTATTCTGGTCTCTATTTTATTTACCTCTCATTTTTCTTTCTAAATAAAATAATTTCAGATGTTGCATTGTTAATCCTTCCTCTGCTAAATTTCAGCTGTCCTCCTTTCTAGTTCCTTTTGGTGTAATGTTACTTATTTCAATGTTTTCCTTATCTGAAGCATTTATAGCATTAAAAAAATAGGAAAATCGAAAGTAATAAAAAAGTTAGCAGAAATAATACAAGTGTTGACCAAAATAATACAAAATAAACGTAAGGATTCATTAGGGTTTTCTGTAGATCATGTCATCTGTGAACAGAGATTTTTTTTAAAGGTGTTTTAGCCTTCTTTATAGTAGTGTATCCCTTTGATTCTGTAACCGGGTAATGCTGGTACCACAGAGATGATTTTCATATTTTCCCTTACCTTGATCCTTGGGAATACTTGAGATTTAAAGTACTCTCTCATGAAATGTTTGAATTATCCAACGAATTAATCAAACATAAGACTTTTCTTTCTTCGGCGTTTGTTTGTTTTGCTTATTTTTTAAATTACCCTTTCAATCTATTAGTTGTTGGCAGTAGTGATTTTTTTTTCATGACGGAGTATAGGCAGCTAACTTTTTTTTTTCTATTCATTCTCATCTATTGGTATCAGTTCGTGGGCATATAATTATCAGTTGTTACTTCTTATACTCATTTTTATTTCAATGGTATTACTAATATGTGTCTGCTTTCACTTCACTGCTGCAACTAAAGTTGGTGTTTTTCATTCTTACTTGATTGAAAGATCTATCAATTTTGTTGATCTTTTTTGAAAACTAATGCTTCTTAGTTTTATTGTATCCTATTTTGTTGATTTCAGTGTTATGTTTACATTTCCTTCTGTGGTAATTTTGGGGTTGTGCGGTACTTTTCGTGATTATTTGAGGTATAGGAAAATGATTTGCAGTATAGCATGAGTACTACAGAATTATCTATTAGGCTGTATGGTCCACGTGTTGTGTGCAAGTTTTGTGTCCATGGAAGAAGGAAGTCCTGATGATTCCTTCTCAAACATATGGCCCAACATTTTCTGATTGATTTTAAGGTTGTATAATAGAGTCTGCAGTATATTCATCTGAGAGTAGTAAGTGGGATGATTTTACTTTCCTGTTATTTGGTATCTTTCAGCTGTGTCTTCACAATGCACCCAGAGTCTCCTGCCACAGCTGTGCTTAGAACCTTCTCTCCAAACAGTGTCAATGGGGGAACATAGTAGTCTTGAGAATTTACACTTAATGATAGACTGGGACAACAGTGGAGAGAGTGAAGGACATGAAACATATCAGGACGGGCATATCCAAAAGGAGATATCTGCCACTAAGAAGAATCTAAGTGCCCCACGTGGTGAAAAATATCAAGTATTTGGCAAAACTTCCCCTTTTAAGTTAGCTACTTCTGTCAGGCACTGTGTTTCAGTAACCAACACCTCAAATCAAATATTCAAATGTAAATATTTGTCGAAAGAAAATTTGGAAAATCAGGAAAGTGACCTCATTCATGTTGAAAATAACAATTTGAGCCAATTTGAAAATAGGATTGGATTGACCTTTCAGTCAAATTTTTCTGAATATCATAGATTGAAAACTGAAGAAGAAAGTGTTAAGTGGAATCAATTTGAGAGATGTGTCAGAACGTCAACCCTACAAAATTACATGACGATTTGGAATGGACATCGAATTGCTGTTTATAATGAATCTGGGGAGAAATTGGACCAGGGCTCAAACGTTAACAAATGTCTGCATATTCCTTTGCCAGAAAGTCATTTTGAATGTAATAAAGATGAGGAAGTCTTGTCTCAAAGATCTAAACGTATTATACAGATGAGTACTCATCTGAAAGAAAATCCTTGTAAATATAACGAACGAGGGAAAGTTCTGAAGCTGACCTCCAGTGCTGGCGATCATCAGACAATTTGTGTGGGAAAAAACGCGTACACATGTATTTAATCTGTAAACACGGTTAGTCAGTCACCAAGACTAAATACACAGAAGACGATTGGTCCTGGAGAGAAAGGGTACACTTGTAAGGACTGTGGCACCGTCTTTCATTGGAGCTCAACACTATCTCAACCTCAGCGAGCGCGTGCTGGAGAGAAACCATACACATGTGAAGAATGTGGTAAAACCTTTTAGGACTGCTCATCACTAAACAGACATGGGCAAATCCACATTAGAGGGAGACTTGCCAAATGTCAACAATGTGGCAAGTCCTTTAACAGGCACTCTTACCTCACTAGACATCACAGCATCCACACTGGAGAGAAACCTTATCAATGTAAGGAATGTGGCAAGGCCTTTAGTCAAAACTCAGGCCTTACTCGACACCTCAGAATTCATACTGGAGAGAAACCTTACAAATGTCAAGAATGTGGCAAGGCCTTTAAAGAGCACTACGACCTTACTGAACATCTCAGAATTCATACTGGAGAGAAACCTTACAGATGTCAAGAATGTAGCAAGGCCTTTAGCCAACACGCAAACCTTACTCGACACCTCAGAATTCATACTGGAGAGAAAACTTACAAGTGTCAAGAATGTGGCAAGGCCTTTAATGGGCACTCACACCTTACTCAGCATCACAGAATTCATACTGGAGAGAAACCTTACAAATGTCAAGAATGTGGTAAGGCCTTTAATCATTCCTCAACTTTACTCAACATTGCAGAATTCATACTGGAGAGAAACCTTATAAATGTAAAGAATGTGGCAAGGCCTTTAACCAGCACTCAAACCTTACTCAACATCTCCGAATTCATACTGGAGAGAAACTTTATGAATGTAAAGAATGTGGCAAGGTCTTTCACCACCACTCACTCCTTGCCAAACATCAAAGAATTCATACAAGAGAGAAACCTTGAAAATGTAAAAAGAATGTCAGTGCCTGTAAGTGACCCTCAGCCCTTACTGGACATCAGAGAATTCCTATTGGAGACTAACCGTACAAATGTCAACAATGTGGCAGGCCCTCCCTGCAAGTCACAACTTACTCAACATTCTAGTTATCACATAGGAGCAAAACTGTGAAACGGAAAGACAGTGGCCTCCCCTTTGCCTAGAATTCCATCTTTGCTCAATATCATGAAATGCACCCTGATGCAAGCTCTAGAAATGTAATGAATGAGGAAAGACCATCATTTTACAATACATTTTAGCAAACACCAGAGAGTGCATATATGAAATTAACTGGAAAGTTAGATTTATGAAAGTATTAAATTGAATATCAAAGGTCAATAATGTTACAGAAATTAAGTAGAAAGAAGTACATCAGTCACTCTCTTCAGACATACATCAAAATACTTGTAGGGAATAAGAGAAATTTAAACACTTAGAAAACATAGGTGCTATTCTGGTTCCAAAGATTTAGTGTATTTGTTTTTGCATAGGTATAATTAATTTCATAATGTGCTTTCTTTCTTTCTTTTTTTTTTACATTGACCCTATTTTGGATTAGTGAGTAGCAAATATTAATGTATTTCTCCTCTCAAATCACTGCAGATTATTCATTTATTCCCAGCGGGTATGTGAAACCACTGGCTGATTGCTGTTGTATCAAAGATAAGACATGCCCTTCTTCATTAGGTAGGACTCATGCATATCTAATTTTCCATGGAAGATAAAGGACAATATGATGTACAACATGTGAAGAAAATCTAAATGGAAATACTCTTTGTGGTTATAAGATTGATGCAAGTTATCATGAAATAGGTGTTCAGAAGACCATGCTTCTCCATTTAATAAAACTAAAAACTTTCTGAATATTAGAAATAAAATGTTTTATGATAGGTCTTAAAAGAAAAAGAGGTGGCAGTCCAGTGAAGTACTGGTAGATCTTCATAATAACAAGAGGGTATATGAGTTGATACAGCTGCCACGAAGACGTCTTCACAGACACGAGAAAGAGGATAGCTACCTCTTCCCACGAATGGCATACAATTGTACATGCACATGTCTCAAGAATTACCTCAGGCCTCAAATTTATGGAAAGACTACTCCCACATCATTATGTCAGCACATGAATGGTCTTTTTAACGTTTGTATTCTGTATATTGAACAAGGACTTGTTGAGTTGGGTGGATTTGAAATGCATAAATTAGTCTGTGTAAACTTAACATATTTTAATTAATGAACATGATGGTTTTATGTGTTAACAGGGATGTGTGATGAATGAACTGTGATTCCCACCAGCGATGTTAACCTATCGTCTTTATTTTAAGCTTGTAGGTAACTGATGGAATCTGTCACTTATTTACTAACGCAATGGCATAACATACCTAGTAATCCATTTTCTCAGCAGCCTTAGGGTTTACATAATATGTCATTATTTTCCCCCCGGTTTATCCATTGTACCACTTTCTCCTCTTTGTGAATATGGTGATATTATGATGGATATATTAGTGATTCTATATAGGTACTGTTGAACTTTTAGCTAAAGTACTCCATGAAACTGCTATTTGGAATTCATTTTTCACAGCCAGTATATATTTTTAAGTTTATTTCTTTATTGAGAGAGAGAGAGAGAGAGAGAGAGAGAGCATAAGTATGGGAGGGGCAGTGGGAGGAGGAGAGAGAATCTCAAGCAGGCTCTGCTGTCAACACACAACCCAACACAGACTTTGGACCCATGAACTGTGAGATCAAGAACCATCAGCTTAACCTACTGAGCCACCCAAGTGCCCCTAGACAGGCATTTTACAGGGTCTTAACTGATACCAGCCCCTCTCACTAGTACGTTCCCTTGACAACACCCTACACAGTCACAATATAATGCGACTTCTGATAATACCTTTTTAATCTGCCCTTGTGAGCCACCAGGTCTCCTTTCTCCCAATGCTTTCCCTCTGTGTCCCTTACAGAAGGCATAGAGCTTGATTAAACCTGTTGTAGTTTGAATGGCCCAATCTGGACATACCCAGGGGCTCTAAAGCATGCCACCATGGCAGCTAATCCAGGTATGTGCCCCCACTCATAAAGGGTGTGGAGGTATTGTTTTGTTGTGTGCATGAAGTGAACATGCACATGCTAGTGCTGGGTGTGTAATAGACACCCCATAAGTAGGAGAAACAAATTCCAGTAGTAGTGATCTTGTAGCCCCAGGTAAGACATAGAATATATACAAGGTAAAGAATTAGCATATGCCATCTGCATGTGGAGAAAGACCCCTGTCCCAGGTTGCACAACTGAGACTGTATGTAGAAAAATCACTTCTACTTGTGTTATTTCTGAGTTGTCTCTATATCTCCAGTTCTGTGTTTCTTCCTTTTTGGTTCCAGCTACAGAAGCATCACAAACATTGTTCTGTGCCTGTGTTGTGGTGAGAGTGTCCT
Organism: Hyaena hyaena; assembly: GCF_003009895.1. Classification (NCBI taxonomy): domain Eukaryota; kingdom Metazoa; phylum Chordata; class Mammalia; order Carnivora; family Hyaenidae; genus Hyaena; species Hyaena hyaena. The sequence continues at coordinate 34,626 of NW_024081465.1, read as the reverse complement.
CACTAACTGCTTATTTGAGACGAGAGACAGGTAAGGCCAATGGGTATTCAGACATGTAGCACTGGGATGTGGGATGGGAATCTAAGTAAAACATGATGATGCCATCATCTTTAGAAAGACCTATGAAAGGAAAACGTGAAGAACTCTTTCCAACGAAAGGAGGTGACTAGAGGTGGCTCCCTTTAGTCACCCCGGGTCATAGGCAGCTCTTGGTGGTGTCATCGGATGAATAAATGTCATGGGGATCAGGAATTGGCAAATGTGGTGGGTTTTGAAGATTGGGGATGTCCTCCTTTATCTTCATGATTTCACTGAATTCCTTTGTCTTACTGAGGCCCAGAGGCTGTTCGTTGACAAAGATTACTGGTTTGCCCAGGTCAAGACCAGAGGCGGTGGATGGAGAAGGGATTTTAGATGATTGCAGATATTTTGAGCATAGCTTTAAAATGTCACATAGCAGGGTGGCAAAGTAGATTCTGGAGATGTAGGAGACTTCTGGACACTGCAATAGGCAGGGTCAGCAGGACGTGTGCTGTGGTTGTCCCCACGCACTAATATCCCAGGATGGAACTCCAATGACAGTTAGATCTGGTGTAGATAGGTGACCTTTCAGGACAGCTGATGCACTGCTGTGAGGGACCTTCTGCCTTCAGTCAGCCCCGTGATGAAGATGGTCTTGTGCTCCGGTTCTGTCCATAGCCCAGATTTGTTAGAACTTAAGTTCAACAGTGAGAGGTAGTGAACTTTTCTGTTTCAAATAGTCCAGCACAAGTGTTCACTGACTCCTGATTAAATAAAGAATATTTGGTATATATGTATATATATGTACAAATATACCATGGAATGGTAATAGGCCATAAAAAGGTATGAATCCTTGACATTTCAGTGAGTGGATGGTGCTAAAGAGCATTTTGCTAAGTGAAATAAGTCAGAGAGAGACAAATTGCATATCGTTTCACTCATATGTGGAATTCCAGAAACAAAACAAGTGAGCAATGGGAAAAGAAAAAGAAAAGGTTAAGGCAAACCAAGATAAGGACACTTAACTATAGAGAGCAAACTGATGGTTACCAGAGTGGAGATGGGTAGGCAGATGGGTTAAATAAGTGAATGGGAATAATGAGGTCACTTGTGATTTGAGACCTGGCTATTCTATGTTGTTGCATCAGTATATTGTCCACATGAAACTAGTGTTACACTGTATGTTAACTAATTGGAGTTTAAAGAAAAACCTTCAGAAAAATGTTTTGTTCTTTACACATTTCAGAAACTTTTTCTCTTAGGTTAACTGACTTGCAGTAATTGCCCAGAATATAACTTGGTAGACAAAGGAAAAAATTTATCTTTTCTCCCTACCTGGTTCTTCCAGATTCCAGAAACTCTCAGTGACTGTTCTATGCTTGCCAATATATGTACATGCATACTTTCAATAAGAAGCTTTTCTCCTTATGACAAGATGCAGTTGGAAACACTGTTAGGGAACCAAGGCTTTGACTATGAGTTTCATAGCTGAGAAAGACCTGAATAATTCAGTATGAGGAGACAGTTCTAAGGATCTCTGATGGACTTCGTGGACCCAATAAATCCCCCTTGGAAGTATGGCAGGATACCTTGCTTATAGAGTCCCTGGCAGCCTCACCAGGTGAATCAAGAACTGTATTTCCTAATAGGTTCAAGAATCTTGAGGTACTCTGGAGACCCCAAGAATACAGAAATTCACCCAAAACTAAAGGTTTTTCAGGCAAAGTCTGATGGCAAGTGTTTGATTTGGTTTCTGCTCTTTAGAGCTTATTAAAAGTTCAGTCTAGTGATTCCTTATGAAAACTTCCAGCAAAGCTGGTTTTACAAAGTCTATAGGTCAAACCTCTATTGAGGCTGCATTTATGTAAATAAGGAGGTCAAGTTTTTTTCTCAAAATACACTGAGTTTGCAATCCAATTAGTGTTAATTTGGCTCTGCTCGATAAAGTGAGGGTGATTATAACAATGTTTCAATAACACATCTTTGTAGATTTAGACTTTAATATTATTCATCATAAACTGTACCAGATCCTGATTTCTTTTGTGTCCTCCAGTGCCTGGATAGAAATACCAAGGTATCATTTGTATTAAATTTTTATTGAATTTGAGAGAGACACAGAGTGCACACGAGAGGGAGGGGCAGAGAGACAGTGATAGGGAGAATCACAAGCAGTCCCCCTGCTGCCAAATCCCACAGCCCAAAGCTGGCCCAATCCCAGCAACTGTGTGATGATGATCTAGCCAAAATCAAGTGACTGACGCTTCATGGACTCAGCCACCCATGGTCACCCATCCCCCAAAGGAACATTCTGATTTTTCTCCTATCTTTCCGTGTTGGAATCATTGGAGAACTATAACTTCCTTCTTTCCTGAAGCTCTGAAAACTTTATACAAGTGACTTGATGTAAAGAAATCGTCATTATAGTTCATGTCCAGACCATCTTAGTGCTATGCCTCTATGGGCCCCTGAAAAGCTTATCAGAGGCATTTGAACTATAAACCAGGAAGATCCATGAGGTTGCCCCTACTTGCCTTCACTGTATCTGAAGATGATTCAAGCCTGACATCTAGACATCTGTGCCACTGGCTACCCTTGGAAATCAGAAACTGGCTTAACAGTTATCTAATCATGAAGCGTAGTTGTCTTCTTTTGTTTTCATATAAATGTCCCATTGAATCATATTACATGAACCACAGGGCTAACTTTGAAAAGATACCTGCATCATGGCCTCCTAAAACGAATTTGACTAAACTGATCTATCATCGGACTAAAATGCTAGGTCAATGACATGAAACAATCTAGCAGGTCAAGTTTTAATATGTGAAGCTGCCAAGGAAGTTTCATAGGGGAGAAAGGAAGGGGTTTAAGACAAGTTATCCCAGTGACCCATCTGTAAGGTAGGGCAAGCATCTAATTACCAAATACGTGGTCTCCTTACCGCCCTGTGAAGTGCGTTTCTTTCCCCTGAAGCCCCGGCCCCCCACTCCTTTTTCATTAGTTCACCATGATATTTGGAACTCATCTTCCTGGATAGTCTTTGGAAAAAGACACAAGACGTGTTCGTGTAGATTTCCTGTACATATGTGTATTACATTTGGTTTTGTCTTGTCAGTCTGTCTTATCTCCATTTGATTTCTCATCCAGCTAGAAGGACCTTTGAGGAGACAACAATTCTTGTTCTCTAACAGAGGAATTGACTTTAATGTCTCATTTCCTCACATCCCATTTCATGTATAAAAAGATGCTGGGGCAGTGGAAAGTACTTCCACAGGGGATGATATTTTTGAGCACAGTTCTTGTCACTATTTCATGAGATTTCTTATTTACTACCTACATGGATACTATCTTGTCAGTGTTTTCTTTCAAAGCTTCTAAGCGGCAGTTAAAATATGAATCCCATTGGATTTGTTTAGTTGAATTGATGGCTGTCTGGAGGTGGGTGCAGAAGTACACAAATTAAGTATTTCAAGGGTTTTTATTGAGGCCACTTGAGCATTGAAATCATCCTTAGTATGATTTTCTATTTATTTAGATTTTTGCAAATATATCCTCCATGTGTGTTAAACATGAGTCCCACCAGACTGTTGGGAGGTGGTTCTCCATCTCTTTTCCCCATTACGATGGTTTATTTTGATTCCCAGTGAGTTTAAATGCGCAGCACTACTTAAGGGGTTTCAGCAATGAATAAATATGCTCATTAGAATAACCTTTTTTCCCTCCTGTGCCACCCTGGAGTTGGTTGATTCTATTTTGTGTCCTGGTTTTCTCTGGAGTTAGCCTGCCTAAATTCAAAGTGCTCCGAGAGAGAGCACCTTTGAAAACCCTAGGGGATTCACAAACAATAGCATCGTTGGTTGTATCAAAGTGAGTGTTGTCTCTGTGGTGTGTTTGGAGGACACAAAAAACTTCCATCACAAATAGATCTATACATTTTAAGTCCCTGGAATCATTTCTTGGTTTCAATGACAAAAACAGTTTAATTCTACCACATTTTTTTTTATTCAATTTGTAATTTTCATATTTTGCGTTGTATCCTTACTCCCCTTTTTTGGTTGATTAGTTATGTGGTTCAGTTATGTTTGTATTATCTTTTTAATTTTGAGAACTGCTCTGAACCTTCTTTTAGGGTTTCCTCTGTATAGTGGTCTGTGTGTTCCACTAGACGAATTCAAAGTCAGACAATCTGGGCTAAAACTCGGGCTCCACTATTACTACAGTTTTCCCAAGGTATTCTTGTGAAAGATGAAACTCAGTTCTAATGTTCTCATCGGTCACTGTGATTCATGGGGAATTTATGAAAAAGTGTTAAAATGGTTTGTAGTGTGTAGTAAATGTTTAAGAACAATGTTCTTACTGTTCTTGAGGTTACAAGTTGTAATTCCCACAACAATCTTTAAGCTCGAAATCATAATGTTTTCTTTCTTTTTCTTTTCTTTCTTTCTTTTTTTTGGGGGGTGGGGGTGGGGGGTTTAGTTTGGGAATTTGAAATCATGTCTTTGAAACGAATATGTTAGCATCACTTGCAACTTGAGAGAAATATGGAAACTCAGACCCCAGGCTGAAATCCAAGTCAGAGTATGAATTTAATGAGATCTTTGGTTCATTGTCATACACATTAATATTGGAGGAGTACCTGTCTAGCTCACCATCTCTAGTCCATTATTCTATGCCTGTATTTATATCTGTAGGATGTTATGCTGATAACTATAGCTTCATACTATGGTTTAAATTAGGAAATGTTTGCCACAAATTGTCCTTCATTTCTGGGATTATTCTGGGTACATGTTACCCTGTGACATCCATATGAATGGATGGATTTTGATATATCTGCCAAAAATGACATTGGGATTTTGATAGAGATTGCATTAAATGAGTAGAGACCTTTGCGTACCGTTCACAGCTCAATAATATTAAGTAATCTAATCCAAGAACACAGATAAATTTCCATTTGTTTCTTCTTTCAATGCCTGAACAATATTTTAGAGTGTTAATCAACCTAGGTTTAACTTCTATCATTATGTTAAATTGTAAGCATTTTATATTTGGGGATGCTACTATAAATGTATTATATCTGTTTTAGGGGGATAGTTCCTTTTTGTATAGAAACACAACTAATTTTTATGTGTTATGTTTGTCATCTCCAAATTTCTAAACTGTGGATGAGTTTTATATATGTTTTATATATAGGGATTCTTCAGAGGAGAGAAAAATGGCAGTGAAATAACAGTACCCTAGGCTCTTCACATCTCAGGAACATGACTAGGTAACTGACACATCATTCTAAAAATCCCAGATATGAAGACTAATGGGGGTGGGGGAGAGTTGGGAAGGGGGTGATGGGCATGGAGGAGGGCACTTGTGGGGATGAGCACTGGGTGTTATATGTAAACCAACTTGACAATAAACTATTTAAAAAAATAAAAAATAAATCAAAATCCCAGATATGGGCCTGAACACTGACAAAACAAAGTCCCCAACGTAAGGGAAAGAGGAGGCCACACTGAAGATTAAAGAAAGTTTTTTTTTTAAGTTTTTTAATGTTTTCATTTATTTTTGAGAGTCAGAGAGAGAGAGAGCACGAGCAGGAGAAGGTCAGAGAGAGAGGGAGATACAGAATAGACTCCAGGCTCTGAGCTAGCTGTCAGCGTAGAGCTCTACTCGGGGCTTGAACCCATGAACCATGAGATCATGACCTGAGCCGAAGTCGGACACTTAACCGACAGAGCCACTCAGACACCCCAGTTGTAGAAAGTTTAAAGACATGGTTTAGGGAGCAAAAGACTGCAGTGCTGCAGAGGGCAGAGAGCTTGGTCAAGGAGAAGGTCCCATGAGACAGGAGCACACATGGAAATGCACAGGGTGAACATTTCTTCAGAGCCATTGGCTGGGAAAATGAGAAGGGCTGAATTTTCTGAACTCTGGCAGCTAACCTGTCTTAAAGTTTGGAGTTTTAAAGATCATCAGATTTGGCTGGGATAGAGTCAAGAATGTACTGTGCTGCTTCTGGAAAGAAGGTAGGCCAACAGCCTGGGGTCAGTCAATGTTGCAAAGCCATCTGAAGAATGCCTGAAGCCCGTACAAGGTAGGAGATTATTCACTATACTAGAAGCACATCCTTGACAGGCAATATTCACTGAGATGTCTGTTGAGGAACTAAAGACCTAGCTGGAGCTCCTTGTCTCTCCTGCTCCTCAGCAAAAACACAGAGCCACCTGAGGGAAGTAGCTTGGTAGGGGACACTGAATGTCCGCTTAGTCTCTACGAAGCCCCCACCTTCCTATGCTCTGTTGGTACTGCCCTTCTCTCTCAAGCTTGCCTCAGTCCCTGCTAGGTCTGCCCCTGGTCCCAAGAGACCTGCACAAGCTACTGCCCACACCACATTTCCTGGCTGGACAGTTCTGCAGGGACTCCGTTCTGGTGAAGTTGATGTCAGGTCTCGATTCACAAGCAGACCACAGTTCACCTAGTTATGACTTACCATGTTCAGGTCAGGGAGCCTACACTGTCCATGGCAGTGCATCTGCAGGTCACTGGCTTAAATGATCTAACAGGAGACTTAACTATTTTTTCTAACATACAGAGGAAGGCAGAGTCTTAGAGAAAATGCCAAGATGGAAGAATTTATCCAAAGTCAAAGTATAAGATATGGCCATGAAGAGAGATTTAAGTGAAACAGTTATAAGTAACATGCGTGATGGAGAATTCAAGGCAATATTCATAAGGATGTTCTCTGCTTTGAGAAAAGAATAGTGAGAACCTTACCAGAGAGCTAAAACAGTTAGAAAAGAATCAAATAGAGATGAACAATGTAATGAACAGGATTGAGGGATGCTTGGTTGGGTCAGTCGATTAAGTGTCCAATTCTTGATTTTAGCTTAGGTCATGATGTCATGGTTTGGGAGATCGAGCCCCAACTTGGTCTCTGCAGTGACTGTAGGAAGCCTGATAGGGATTGTCTCTCCTTATCTCTCTGACTCTCTTCACCTTTCATTCTCTGTATCTCTCTCATAAAATTGTTTAACTAAAGAAAATAAAAATTGGCAGACTTAGCAGTGAACGCAAGCTGGAAGTAGAGATCAATGACTTTTTCACCTAAAAGAAAAAAAAAAATGAATCTAAGCAAAAGACAGGAAAAGAATCATCCAAGAGTATTGACTTAGGGAACTCAGAGACTCCATCAAGTTTAATAATATTCATATTATGGGGGTCTCAGAAGAAAAGGAGAAAAGGGGACAGAACATTTATTTCAAGAGATAATAGCAGAAATATTCTGTAATCCTGGAAGGAAATAGACATCCACATCAAGGAGTATCAAAATAGATAAAAACAAAACAAAACTATGCTGCCTCTAAGAGACTCATTTACACATAAAGACACCTGCAGATTCACAGTGAAGAAATGGAGAAACCATGCAACTCAATGTCAAAGGAAAAACAGAGTGCCAATACTTCCATAAGACAAACCAGACATTTTTGTTCTTATATTGTGTTTATCCTGCTTGATGTTAGTGTAATGCTGGCCTCACAGGATAGTTTTGAATGTGTTCCTGCTCTTCCAGTATTTGTAGGATTTTGAAAAGGTCGTATTTAATTATTATGTTTTTAAATGTCAGTTAAAATTGACCAATGAATGCATGTAATCTTGGGCTTTACTGTGCTGAGAGATTTTGTATTTTGAATTCAGCTTTCATTCGTCTTACAGGTGTAAGAAGATTTCTGAATTCTTGGGTTTAAGGTTCATAACTCAATTTTAGTAACTTGTGCATTTTTAGAAATTAAGTGGAATTCTTTCTTTTAATATTTGTTTATTTCTGAGGGAGAGAGAGCGAGCGAGAGCGAGCGAGCACTAGGAAGGGGCAGAGAGAGAGGGAGACACAGAATCCGAAGCAGGGTTCTAGGCTCTGAGCTCTCAGCACAGAGCCTGATGTGGGGATCAAACTCACTAACCATGAGATCAAGACCTGAGCCTAAGTCAAACAGTTAACCGACTGAGCCACCCAGGCACTCCAGTGGATTTCTTTCCTAGTTATTTGACTTTTTGGTATATAATTGTATACGTAGTTGAAGCATTACCAATTTTGTTATTTTTCTGGTTAAACTGGGCATTACTTTCAATGTTAGGTTGTTTTTTATTCTGGTCTCTATTTTATTTACTTCTGATTTTTCTTTCTAAATAAAATAATTACAGATGTTGCTTTATTATTTCTCCTTCTACTGAATTTCAACTAAGTGTCTTCCTTTTCTAGTTATTCTTGCTGTTATGTTGGTATTTCAATGTTTTCCTTAACTGAAGCATTTATAGCACTAAAAAAACAGGAAAATCGAAAGTAGTAAAAAACTTAGCAGACATAATACAAGCGATGACCAAAAGAATACAAAATAAAAGTAAAGATTCATTAGGGTTTTCTATAGATCGTGTCATCCGTGAACAGAGATACTTATTTCACGAGTTTGTAGCCTTCTTTACCGTAGTGTATTCCATTGATTTGGTAACCTGGTAATGCTGGTGCCACACAGAGGATTTTCATATTTCCCTTACCTTCACTCCTTGGGAATACTTGAGGAGGTTTAAGTACTTTCTCATGAAGTGTTTGTTTGAATTATCCAGTGAAACGATTGGACATAGGACTTTTACTTCTTTGGAACTGGTTTTTTATTGTTGTTTACTTGTTTTTAATTACTCTTTTAATCTACTTGTTGGCAGTAATAACTTTTTTTCATGGTGGAGTATATGTCGTTATGCCTTTTTTTTTAAATTCATTCCCATCTACAGGAAATACTTCTAAAGGAGTTGACATTTTTGAGCTCAGTTTTTGTCATAATTTCAGAAGGTTATTTCTTGTGTGGATGCTATCCATTCAGTGTTTGCTTTAAAAGCGTCTAAGTAGCAGTAAAAATATGTATTCCGCTCAACTTCTTTAGTTAAATAGATGGCTCTCTGGAGCTGGGTGCATAAGTACACAAATTATTTCAAGGGTCTTCAGGCCACTTGAGCATTGAAATCATCGTTAGTATAATTTTCTATTTATTTAGATTTGTGCAAATATGTCGTCCATGTGTGTTAAACACGAATCCCGCCAGATTGTTGAAATGTGGTTCTCCATCCTTTACTCCCATTGTGATGGTCTGTTTTCCATCCTCGTGGGTCTAACTGCTCAGCACGATCTAAGGGGCCTCAGCTGTGAATGAACTTCACAATTAGCGTGATCTTGCTCCTGCAGGTGTCTCCCTGGAGTTGGGCGATTGTATTTTGCTTCAGTTTTCTCTGGACTTAGCCTGCTTAAATTCAAAGTGCTCAGCATGTTAAGGGGCTGATTCTTGTATGTTTCTCCTGAGAGAGAAACTCAATTATTTATGTGTTGAATGGGAATCCCTCTGGGATGTCTCCTGGGAGCTGTTGACTCTGCCCCTGTCTAGTGAGAAGAGCTAATGTCCTTTGTCTTCGGATTCATTCAGAATCTCATCGATAGAATGCATCAATCATTTACATTGGCAACACAGTGAAGAATTTTAAAATTTTAAATGGAAAAGTCATCTCTGCCATAGACCTGCTATCTGTTCTTTCCTGACTCTAAAGTGTATTGTGGCCATGCAGTATTCCTAAGGAAATTGATCGTCCTTTATTGAGTCCTAGCTGAACACCAGCCTACTGTGTAACATGCAGGCTAATGGGCTGCACATGGGGAGCTAGATCAGCCGTTTCCTGTTGCTAGCCAAAACAAACAAAAATACAAAGAAAAAATTAAAAATTTAATACAATCACAGATCCAGAACCACAGAGCCTCTCAGATTCTGTAATCTATTATAACCAGAAAAGGAACAGTCCTCACCAAAATGAGTTTATGATGAAACTCCAGCCAAGTAATAAGAAATTTCTCTGCTGTTGTCCTAGGTTATAAACCAAGAGAGGTCTTCCCAGTGAGAGGCTTAATTTCTCTCATTGTACAATGAAAGCACCATACTTGAGTCATTTCACATTTTCCTTCCTTCCATAGTCGTCTTACAGCTAACTTTTTGATATGCTCAATATTTTTTCTTTTTTTTCTTTTATAGTTTATTGACAAGTTGGTTTACATAGAACACTCAGTGCTCATCCCAACAACTGCCTTCCTCCATGACCATCATCCCCCTTCCCCTCACCCCAACCCCTATAGGCCCTCAGTTTGTTCTCAGTATTCAAGAGTCTCTTATTGTTTGCCTTCCTCCTTCTCCCCAACTATTTTTACCCTTCCCCTCCCCCATGGTCCTCTGTTAAGTTCCTCTTGTTCACTTACGAGTGAAAACATATGGTATTTGTCCTTTTCTGCCTGCCTTACTTCACTTAGCATAATACCCTTGAGTTCCATCCACCATGCTACAAATGGCCAGATTTCATTCATTCTCATTGGCATGTAGTATTCCATAGTATACATAAATCACATCTTCATGATCCATTTATCAGTTAATGGACATTTATGCTCTTTCCATGTTTGGCTATTGTGGAGAGTGCTGCTATGAACATTGGGGTACATGTGCCCCTATGCATCAACACTCCTGGATCCCTTGGGTAAATTCCTAGCAGTGCTACTGCTGGGTCATACGGGAGTTCTATTGTTAATTTTTTGAGGAACTTCCACACTGTTTTCCAGAGGTGTTGCACCAGCTTACATTCCCATAAAAGTGTAGGAAGGTGGCCATTTCTCCACATCCTCTTCAGCATCTAGAGTCTCCTGATTTGTTCATTTTAGCCACTCTGACTGTCATGAGGTGGTATCTCACTGTAGTTTTGATTTGTATTTCCCTGATGATGAGAGATGCTGAGCATCGTTTCAAGTGTCTGTGGCCATCTGGATGTCCTCTTTGGAGAAGTGTCTGTTCATGTCTTCTGCCTATTTCTTCACTGGATTGTTTTTTTTTAAATTTTTTTTAAATGTTTTATTTATTTCTAGGAGAGAGAGACAGAGACAGCATGAGCAGGGGAGGGTCAGAGAGAGAGGGAGTCACAGATTGAAACAGGCTCCAGGCTCTGAGCCGGCAGTCAGCACAGAGCCCAACGCGGGGCTCGAACCCACGAACCGCGAGATCATGACCCAAGCAAAAGTCGGACGCTTAACCGACTAAGCCACCCAGGCGCCCCTTCACTGGATTGTTTTTTGAGTGTGGAGTTTGGTGAGTTCCTTATAGATTTTGGATATTAACCCTTTATCTGATATGTCATTTGCAACTATCTTTTCCCATTCTCTTGGCTGTCTATTAGTTTTCTTGATTGTTTCCTTTGCCATGCAGAAGCTTTTAATCTTGATGAGGTCCCAACAGTTTATTTTTGCTCTTGATTCCTTTGCTTTTGGGGATGTGTCAAGGAAGAAATTGCTGCAGCTGAGGTCAAGGAGGTTGTTTCCTGCTTTCTCCTCTAGGGTTTTGATGGCTTCCTGTCTCACGTTCAGGTCCTTTATCCATTTTGAGTTTACTTTTGTGTATGGTGTGAGAAAATGATCTAGTTTCATTCTTCTGCATGTTGCTGTCCAGTTCTCCCAACACCGTCTGTTAAAGAGGCTGTCTTTTTTCCAATGGATACTCTTTCCCGCTTTGTCAAAGATTAGTTGGCCACACATTTCTATGTTCTCTATTCTGAGTTCTCTATTCTATTCCATTGGTCTATGTGTCTGTTTTTGTGCCAATACCATACTGTCTTGATGATGACAGCTTTGTAGTAGAGGCTAATGTCTGGAATGGTGATGCCTCCCGTTTTGATTTTCTTCTTCAATATTACTTTGGCTATTCGGGTCTTTCATGGTTCCATGCAAATTTTAGAATAGTTTGTTCTAGTTTTGAGAAGTATGCGGGTGTAATTTTGATTGGGATTGCATTGAATGTGTAGATTGCTTTGGGTAGTAATGACATTTTAACAATATTTATTCTTCTGATCCATGAGCATGGAATCTTTTTCCATTTCTTTGTGTCTTCTTCAATTTCCTTCATAAGTTTTCTATAGTTTTCAGCCTACAGATCTCCTATATCTTTGGTTAGGTTTATTCCTAGGTATTTTACGTTTTTTTTGTGCGACTGTGAATAGGATCAGTTTCTTGATTTCTCTTTCTGTTGCTTCATTATTGGTGTATAAAAATGCAACCGATTTCTGTACGTTGATTTTGTATCCTGAAACATTGCTAAATTCCTGGATCAGTTCTAGTAGGCTTCTGGTGGAGTCTGTCGGGTTTTCTATGTAGAGTATCACGTCATCTGTGAAAAGTGCAAGTTTGACTTCTTCTTTGCCAATTCTGATGCCTTTTATTTCCTTTTGCTGTCTGATTGCTGATGTGAGGACTTCCAGCACTATGTTAAACAACAGTGGTGAGAGTGGACATCCCTGTCGTGTTCCTGATCTCAGGGGGAAAGCTCTCAGTTTTTCCCCATTGAGGATGATGTTAGCTGAGGGCTAACATAGATGGCTTTTATGATGTTTAAGCAGTTTCCTTCTCTCCCGACTTCCTTGAGGGTCTTTACTAAGAAGGGATGCTGTATTTTGTCAAATGTTTTTTCTGCATCTATCGACAGGATCATATGGTTTTTATCTTTTCTTTTGTTAATGTGATATATCACATTGATTGATTTGTGAGTATTGAACCAGTTCTGTAACCCAGGAATGATTCCCACTTGATCTTGGTGGATAATTCTTTTTATGTGCTGTTGAATCCTATTTACAAGTATCATGTTGAGGATTTTTGCATGCGTAATTATCAAGAGTATTGGCCTATAGTTCTTTTTTTTTGCTGGGTCTCTGCCTGGCTTGGGAATCAAAGTGATGCTGGCATTGTAGAATTAGTCCAGAAGTTTTCCTTTGATTTCTATTTGTTGGAATAGCTTGAGAAGAATGGGTATTAATTCTGGCAGAATTCCCCAAGGAAGCCATCTGGCCCAGGGCTCCTATTTGTTGGAAGATTTTTGATAACTGATTCAATTTCCTCACTAGTTATGGGTCTGTTCAGATTTTCTCTTTTCCTGTGTGAATTTTGGTGGTGAGTGTGTGTTTAGGAATTTGTCCATTTCTTCTAACTTGTCCAATTTGTTGGCATATAATTTTTCATAGTATTCCCTGATACTTGCTTGTATTTCTGAGGGGTTGGTTGTAATCAGTCCATTTTCATTCATGAATTTGTCTATTTGGGTGCGCGCTCTCTCTCTCTTTTTTTTTTTTTTGAGAAGCCTGGCTAGAGGTTTGTCATTTTTATTTTTTCAAAAAAACCCCAACTCTTGGTTTCATTGATCTGTTCAACTGTGTTTTTGGTTTCTATATTGTTTATTTCTGCCCTGATTTTTATTATTTCTCTTCTCCTACTGGGTTTGGGGTGCTCCTGTTGCTCTCCCTCTAGTTCCTTTAGGTGCACGGTTAGATTTTGCACTTGAGCTTTTTCTAATTTCTTGAAATAGGCCTGGAGTGCAATGTACTTTCCTCTTAGGTCTGCCTTTGCCATATCCCATAGAGTTTGGGTTGTTGTATTTTCATCTTCATTTGTTTCCATATATTTTTAAATTTCCTCTCTAATTGCCTGATTGGCCCATTTGTTCTTTAGTAGGGTGTTCTTTAACCTCCATATTTTTGGAGGTTTTCCAGACTTCTTCCTATGATTGATTTCATGTTTCATACCATTGTGATCTGAAAGTGTGCATGGTATGATCTCAATTCTTTTATGTTTATTCAGGGCTGCTCTATGTCCCAGTATGTGATCTATCTTGGAGAATGTTCCATGTGCACTTGAGAAGAAAGTGAATTCCATGGCCTTAGGATGTAGAGTTTTAAATATATCTGTCAAATCCATCTGGTCCAATGTGTCATTCAAGTCCATTGTTTCTTTAGCGATTTTCTGTCTAGTTGATGTATCCATTGCTCTAAGTGGAGTATTAAAGTCCCCTGCTATTAGCACATTCTTATCCATAAGATTGTTTCTGTTTGTGATTGTTTTATATATTTAGGTGCTCCCATATTCAGTGCATAGACATTTAGAATTGTTCTTCCTGATGGATAGACCCTGTAATTGTTATATAATGTCCTTCATCCCTTGTTACTGTCTTTACTTTAAAGTCCAGTTTGTCTGATGTAAGTATAGCTACTCCAGGTTTCTTTTGACTTCCAGTAGCACGATATATATTTCTCCATCCCCTCACTTTTAATCTGAAGATGTCCTCCAGTCTAAAATGAGTTTCTTGTAGACAGCAAATAGATGGATTTTTATTTTATCCATTCTGCTACCCTATATCTTTGATTGGAGCATTCAGCCCATTTACATTCAGTGTTATTATTGAAAAATATGGGTTTAGAGTCATTATGTCCTTTGTGGGGTTCAGGCTTGTGGTGTTTGTCTCTAGTATAATGCGTTCTTTGCAACATTTCTCTCAGAGAGTCCCTCTCAGGATTTTTTTCCCCTTTCAGTTTGCATGTCTATTGGATTTCTCTGTGCATTTGTGTACCTTTGTTCCCTGTGTGGTTGTGTGTTTTCTTTTGTAGGACTGGTTTAGTGGTGACGAATTCTTTCAATTTTTATTTATTCGGAAAGTCTTTTATCTCTCCTTCTATTCTGATTGACAGGCTTGCTGGATAGAGGATTCTTGACTGCCTATTTTTTCTGTTCATCACATTGAAGATCCCCTGCCATTCCTTTCTGGCCTGCCAAGTTTCAGTAGATAGGTCTGTCACCACTCTGATAGGTTTCCCTTTGTATGTTAGCACTCTTTTGTCCCTAGTTTTTTTCAAAATTCTCTCTTTGTCCTTATATTTTGCCAGTTTCACTATGATCTGTTGTGCAGAAGATCGATTCAAGTTCCGTCTGAGGGGAGTTCTCTGTGCCCCTTGAATTTTAACTTCTACTTCCCTCCCCAGGTTGGGGAAGTTCTCTGCTATAATTTGTTCCAGGACTCCTTCAGCACCTTTCCCTCTTTCTTCCTCTTCTGGAATTCTTATGATACGGACATTGTTCCGTTTGATTTTATCACTGAGCTCTCGAACTCTTCTTTCGTGTTCCTGTATCAGTTTATCTCTCTCTTTCTCAGCTTCCTCTTTTTCTATAATTGTGTCTTCTAATTCACCTGTTCTCCTTTCTGCCTCTTCAATCCGTGCATTGGACGCCTCCAGTTTATTATGTATCTCATTCATAGCATTTTTAAATTCATCACAACTATTTTTAAGTTCCATCGTCTTTGTAACAGTAGTTTCTCTAATGTCTTCTATGCCTTATTCAAGCCCAGCAATTAATTTTATGGCTATTGTTCTAAATTCTTGTTCAGTTATGTTGCTTATATCTGTTTTGAGCAGTTTTTTAGCTGTCATTTCTTCCTGGAATTTCTTTAGAGGAGATTTCTTCCATTTTGTCATTTTGATTAGCTTTCTGTCTCTTGTTAGTTTTAAAAGCCTGTTATGCACTCTGTACCTGTGAGTACTGCTGTATTAAAGAAGGTTCTTTGGCTGTCCAGGGCCTGTCCATTCAGGAAGTGTTCTTTGAATGTTGTCCCTTGGTCTCTCTTGTTGAGACTTTGGTTATTTTGTTTCCCTACTCGTAGTGGTATTTGGGACTCCCCACTGTATGTACTTTGACTTGTTTCTTGAGGTAACCCTAGAAAAGAAGACAGACAAAGGCACACAAACGCACAGACAAATCCAACAAACACGCAAACCAAAAGGGAAAAAGAAAAAATGGGGGGAGGGGTGAGAGGAATGAGGAAAAACAAAAAATTAAAAAGAAAAAAAGAAAAAAAACCCCAAAAGACAAAGTACAGTCTAAAAGCATAGAACCAGAATTCTCAGCTACAAATAAAGAGCCATGTATATGCAGTGCTGATGGAAGAGCATATACAAAGAGAGAAATGACCAGGCGGGGAGGAAGCAAAATTGGAAGAGAAATGACCAGGCAGAGAGACTAAGAGCCTTAATTCAGAGAGAGAAAGAGGAGAATATGGTAAGAGGGGAGGAGAAAGAAATAAAGATAATGTTACTCAGAGAAACTATATAGTCTGATTACCCCAGGGAGAGAGAGAGAGAGAAAAGTAGCAGTGGAGGTGTAGAATATACATTTAGAGAATGGATTAAATTTGACTGTTTAAGCAAATCAGTGACCAGAATGCCCAGTCCAGCAGAGGGGAGGGTTACGAATGAGTCAAGGAAAAATATATCTGAATACAAAGAATTGATCTAGAATTAATCACGGCAGTGCATCCATGTTGGTCTTGCCCCAGGCTCCAGTAAAAAAAAAAAAAAAGAAAAAGAAAAAGCAGCTCTCTATCTGGAATGGGCATGGTTTGGTGTAGACAGGTCTTAGCCTCCACTGCGTCCCGCGGGCCACTCCCTGAGGTCCCACCTTGGTGGTTGTGGGAAGAAAAATGGCGGCGCCCCAGTACCTTCTCGAACCAAGTGTTGCAACTCACTCTTTTGGGTCCGATCTCCCTGTGCTGAGGATGTAGCCAAGGTAGGCCGTGCTCTATGTCCCACGCCACACCTCGTTTCCAGATCTTAGTCCCCGTGCTCCATTGATACCACCTGAAATATAAACCCCCAGTTGAGTGCCTCTAAGCAGTTTCAAGCCTCTTGCCTCCCACTGGGAATGGAGCCGAGCCAGAAGAGAGGCGGAGCGGCTTCAGGCATGCTGCTTCCCCTCCAGGTCTAGAGGGCGAGCAGAGGAGTGGTTTCTCCCGGTGTCACCTGGGACCAGTGTGTCCTGCTCAAGATCAGCTGGACAGCTGGGAACTGGATCCCTCTGTGTCCCAAGCGGAGGGTTTTCTCTTCTCCAGCGACAGGGCAAGTGTCTTGAGCAGTTTCAGCCACTCTCTTTTTCCCTCAACTCACTGTGGTTCCCCACAAAGGGGGCTTCCCCCCCTCCCTTAGTGTCTCCCGTCCCGGCCCAATTTTATCTTCCCCAGTTCACACTCACACTATAAGCTTTTCTCGGAGGCGTCTGTCTCCCTTTCCTCCCAAACTGCTGGATTCTGTAAGGGTTCCTATGGCTTCAGGCCTTCTCCGTTTGAGACATGGGGGTGAGTGAAATGTACAGAGCTCCCTACTTCTCTGCCATCTTGCCTTCTCTCCTAATTAGTGTTTTCTGAAATTCAATTGTGAGTTTAGATTCTAACATGCTTGAATGTATATATGTTTTATATGAAGTGAGTTCAATAATTACTAAAAACCTTATATTTATTATAATGTTTGTTCATAAATATAAATTTCCCTTGAGGCATATATTAATCATCATTTTCATCCACCTTTCTCAAAATGTATCTAAACTGTGGTATAATTAATACCCAAAAGTTTATAGTATTCAGCATATTTTATGCCCTCATGGTGTCTCTTATTCAAAAATGTCTTCTTGTTTTTGCTTCCAAAGGATGAATAACAGCCTTGGCATTCTTCGTAAAAGGGAGATTATCTGTTAATAACAAATGCTTTACTTAAAGCATTGTCATTTAAATGCTTAACATAAACATTTTATTACAGCATTTAATGATAAACTGTGATGAATTTTCTGAGCAATTTACTTTTTTTAACATGTGTTTATTTGGAGAAAGAGAGTGAGCACACACATGCATATGAGTGGGGGAGAGGCAGAGAGTGCGAGAGAGAGAGAGAGAGAGAGAGAGAGAGAGAGAGAGAGAGAGAACCCAAGAAGGCTCTCTGCTCTCAGTGAGGAGTCCCAGGCAAAGCTGGATTCCACAAACTGTAAGATCATTTCCTGAGCCAAAATCGAGAGTTGGACGCTTTACCTACTGAGTGAGGCACGAGGTGCCCCATTCTGAGCAGTATGTGTCATATAACACATGTAGTGCCTCAAATGCTTGTTTTTCTTGAGTGCATAGTGTCAGTTTAAAATTATAGTTATTAAAAAGGATCCTTTTTTTGTAAAACAAAAATATCTTTATTTTAAATTATTTTTTTTTCTTCCAAGTTTTTATTTACATTCAGATTGGTTGACATATGATGTAGTATTGGTTTCAGGAGTGGAATTCAGTGACTCATCACATTCCAGTCCTCATTACAACAAGTCCCCTCCTTATGCTTGCATCCATTTAGCCCATCCCAGCACCCCCACCCCTCCACCAACCCTCAGCTTCTTCTCTAGATTCTCTTATGATTTGCCTCTCTCTATATTTTTATCTTAGTTTATTTTTCCTTTCCTTTCTGCATGTTCATCTGTTTTGCTTCTTAAATTTCACATATCAGGGAATTCATATGGTATTTGTCTTTCTCTGACTGACTCATATCACTTAGTATAATACACTCTAGTTCCATCCACATCCTTGCAAATGGCAAGATTTCATTCTTTTGTATGGCTGAGTATTCCACCATGTATATATACCATGTCTTCTTTATCCATTCATCAGTCAATGGACATTTGGGCTCTCTCCATAGTTTATTACGATAGTGTTGCTATAAATCTTGGGGTGCATATGCCCGTTCAAATCAGCATTCTTGTGTCCTTTGGATAAATACCTAGCAGTGCAATTGCTGGATCATAGAGTTGTTCTAATTTTAACTCCATACTGTTTTCCAGAGTGGCTGCACCAGTTTGCAGTCCCACCAACAATGCAAGAGGGTTCCCCTTTTTCTGCCTCCTTTATCAACATCTGTTGTTTCCTGACTTGTTAATTTTAGCCATTTGACTGGCATGAGATGGTATTTCACTGTGATTTTGATTTGTATTTCCCTGATTATGAGTGATGTTGAGCACCTTTTCATGTGTCTGTTGGTCATCTGGATGTCTTTGTAAAATATCTGTTCATGTCTTCTACCCATTTCTTAAATGGGTATTTATTTTTGGGGTGTTGAGATTGAAGTTTTTAAATAGATTTTGGTTACTAGCCCACTCTCTTCTTGTATTTGCAAATATCTTCTTGTATTAAGTACGTTGTCTTTTAGTTTTTGTTGATAATTTCCTTTGCTGTGCAGAAGCTTTTTATCCTGATAAGGTCCCAATAATTCAGTTTTGCTTTTGTTTCCCTTGTCTTTGGCAATGTGTCTAGTAAGAAATTGATACAGACTATGTCAAAGAGGTTGCTGCCTGTGCTCTTCTGTAGAATTTTGATGGTTTCCTGTCTCACATTTAGGTCTTTCATCCATTTTAAATTTATTTTGTGTATGGTGAAAGAAAGTGGTCCGGTTCATTCTTCTGCATGTCTCTGTCCAGTTTTCCCAACACCATTTGCTGAAAAGACTTTTTTCCACTGGATATTCATTCCTACTTTGTCAAAGATTAGTTGGCTTTATAGTTGTGGGTCCATTTCTGTGTTTTCTATTCTCTTCCATTGATCTATGTGTCTGTTTTTGTGCCAGTACGATACTGTCTTGATGATTACAGCTTTGTAATGTAGCCTGATGTCTGGAATTGTGATGTCTAGCTTTGCTTTTCTTTTTCAACATTACTTTGGCTATTTAGGGTCTTTTCTAGTTCCATAAAAATATAGAATAGTTTGTTCTAGCTCTATGAAAAATGTGTTGGTGTTATTTTGTTAGGGATTGCATTGAATGGGATTAGGGATTAGGTTGTTTGGGTAGTATAGACATTTTAACAGTATTTTTTCTTTCAAACTCTGAGCATGAGATGCTTTTCCATTTCTTTGAGTCTTCTTCAATTACATTAATAAGTGTTCTATAGTTTTCAGAATGCAAACTTTCGTTAGTTTATTCCTAGATATCTTACGTTTTTGGTGCAATTGTAACTGGGATCAATTCCTTGCTTCCTCTTTTTGCTGCTTCATTACTGGTGTATAGAAACTCATGGATTTTTTTAATGTTTATTTTTGAGACAGAGAGAGACAACACGCGTGCACAGGGCAGGGGCAGAGAGAGAATGAGAGAGAATCTTAAGCAGACCTCACATTGTCAGCACAGAGACCTATGCAGGACTCAAACTCGGGAACCATGAGATCATGACCTGACCCAAAATGAAGAGCTGGATACTTGACCAACTGAGCCATGCAAGCACCTCTAGAAATGCAACAGATTTCTATCTTTTGATTTTTATATTCTGCGACTTTGGTGAATTCGGTTTGGTGAAGTCTTTCAGGTTTTCTACATAGAGTATCATGTCATCGGCAAAGAGTGAAAATTGGACATCTTCCTTGGTGATTTGGAGGCCTTTTCTTTCCGCTGTCTGATTGTTGAGGCTAGGACTTCCAGTACTATGTTGAACAACAGTGGTGGGAGTGGGCATTCCTGTCGTGTTCCTGATCTCAGGGGGAAAGCGCTCAGTTTTCCTCCAGTGAGGATGATATTAGTTGTGAGCCTTTCATATATGGTCTCTATAATATCAAGGTATCCTTCCATTCCTACTTTTTATATTTGTATATAATTTTTAAAGTTTATTTATTTTGAGAGAGAGAGGGAGAGCATGACCAGGGCGGGGGTGGGGGGAAGGAGCCGGAGGGGAGGGGATGCAGTGGAGAATTCCAAGCAGGCTCTGTGTTGTCAGCATAGCGCCTGATGTGGGGCTTGATCCCACAACCCTGGGATCATGACCTGAGCCAAAATCAACAGTCAGATGCTCAACTGACTGACCACCCAGGCACCCCTATTCATACTTTGAGGGTTTTTATCAAGAAAGGATCCTGTATTTTTTCATGTGCTTTTTCTCCATCTACTGAGAGAATAGTATTGTCCTTATCCTTTCTACAAATCTTCCTTTTTAATGATAGTTGCCACAACAGTAATTATTTTTTTTTAATCTATGTTTTATATTTTTGGATAACAATTTTCAATTGAGTACACTTGGACAGTGTAGGTTTTAATTCAAATAGGAATCAGCCACTGTCAATTGCCAATAAAATTATATATGTATTTGTCTGTTGTAAATATTACCCATACATTGTTGGTTCATGACTTATCTTGCTTGTTTCCTTTTCTTGGTTAGTTGCCAATAGCTGTTTTATCCTGGGCAAGTTGTCATATGGTATTATTGTCATCATCTATTAGTGGATGAACTTACATTTTCTTTGTGAAGCAAGAACCTTTTTGAATTGGAGGTAATCTTTTAAAACTCATCACTGTATCAACTTTAGGTATCATGATTTATTCATAATTGTGGCTGAAAACATATGCCATAAAATTTACCATTTTAAACTGTTTTAACTGTAATTCTAAGTGTACTTACATTATTGCAAAACCAATCTCTGAAATGTTCTCATCTTGCAAAACTGAAACTTAATACCTGTTAAACAACCAGTTACATATTTGTCTCTATTCTAAACCCCTGGCAATCAATCTTTCTTTCAGTCTGTCTCCTCCCTTCTTTCATCCCATCCTTCCTTTCTTTCTTCCTATTTCATCAGGTTCAGAACATTAGTCATTTAACTGAAATCATGGTGTATTTCTCTCTGTGGGTTATTTCATTCAACATAATATCACCACGTATTAACCATGTTGTATAATGTGAGAACATGTGTCTCTTTTTCAAAGCTGAATATTATTCCAGTGTTTTCTTTATCCATTCTTGAACATTTCTATCACTTTCATTTATTATTGGCCTTTCTAAATAATGCTGCTATGAATATGCTTGTGCAAATATGTCTTGCACATCTTTGAATCCTTTTGGTTATATATTTTCAAGTGGGATGGCTGGGTCCCAATAATGCGATTTGAAATTTTTTGACGAACCTCCATTCTGTTTTCCATAGTGGTTGAGCCATTTGCATTTCCTCTAAAATAAGAGTTCCATTCTTTCCTTGTCCTTTCCTGCATATGTAGTTTTTGTTGTTTTTCTTGATTAACAGTGGAATCCAAAGAGGTATGAGGTGACAACTCACTGTTTGATTTATATTTCTCTAAGGAATAGTGATTTTGAGCATCTTTCATATGTCTATCCATTTGTATATCTTCTTTGGATTATACCCATTCGGTCTTTTGTTATGCTAGTTGTTTTATGGTTGCTGTTGCAGGAGTGCTTTCTATAATATAGATATTAATTCCTTATGCTCTAGAAGCTTTGCAAAAAATGTCCATTTATTAACGCAGGTTGACTTTTCATCTACTGAATGTTTCTTTAGAATAATTTTCTCTGAATTCCATATGCTTCAATATTTTGTATTTTATTTCATTAGTTTCAACATAATTACTGGTTATTACTTTTTAAATTTCATTTTGACCCAGGTTGTTTGAGAGGATGTTCAATTTCCAGATATTTGTGGAATTTCCAATTTTCCATCTGGTATTCATTCTTTTGTGGGGTTTGTTTTTTAATATTTTTAATGTTTATTTTTGAGAGAGAGAGAGAGCATGAGTGGGGGAGGAGCAGAGAGAGGAGACACAGAATCCGAAGTAGGCTCCAGGTTCCGAGCTGTCAGCACAGAGCCCGAAGTGGGGCTCAAACTCAAGAACTGTGAGATCATGACCTGAGCTGAGGTTGGATGCCTAACCGACTGAGCCACCCAGGAGCCCCATTCATTCTTAATTTCATTCTATTGTGGTCAAAAAAATATTGCATGACTTTAGTCTTAACTTTCTTATGTTTTGTAGACTAACAGATTGTTTCTAGTAGAGAATGCTCCATCTGTGATTGAGAAGTTTGTGTTTTCTGCTCTTGCCTGGTGGATTGGTGTGTATATGCCCACTCTATGCAACTAGTCTGTAATGTTGTTCATGTACTCTCCTTATTGAACTTGAATGCGGTCTTTCTGTCCAGTTAAATTGAGGTATTAACCTCTGTTATTATTATGATGCTGTTTATTTCTTGGTTAAATTCTATCTTGTATGCACCACATATATGGGATATTTGTTATTAGATGCATTTATAATTGTTATAGTATCCGGGCAATTTCATTCATTTAAATACAAAGTCCTTCTTTTTCCTTTCTGACTCTCCATCAACTTAATGTGTATTTGTCTGATATTAGCATGGTCACTCATGCCCTCCTTTGTTTTCCATTTGTTTGAGATCCTTTTACATACTTTTCCTTGCATCTTCTGTGTGTCATTAGATTTAATGTGGCTCTCTTTTAGACAGGTTCACTCAGCCAATTTGTGTCTTTTAATGAAGGGAGTTTAATTTACTTAGAGTCAAAGTAATTACTGAAAGGGAAGAACTGCTGTTTTTTTTTTTTTTTTTCAGTTTCTGTACTTCTTGTGGCTATTTTATCCCACTTTTCCTCTTACAGTGTCCTATTATGTTTCTTTTGTTTGTAATGACATGGTTTGATACCATTCTCATTTCCTTTTTATGAGTTCTATAGGTTTGTTCGCTGATCATGGGAATACACAAATCCTCTCAAAGCTGCAGCAAACCATTTTAACCTGATATTGGTAATAGTCTACAAAACTCTACTGTCACTTCCACCTCTGAACCCACTTTGTCACCCTTATCCCAACTTCTCTTTTTTATGTGCTGTACTCTACAATTAAATATATCATTTTTAGGGGTCCTCTGCATTGTGGGGGGTGCCGGACTCAGGTCTTTGAGGGGTTCACCTTCATTCTTATTGTGCACGTGTGATGCTGTGGCAATAGGAAAGGCAGAAATAGGAGAGGGTATAAAAAGCTAGGTATAATAACCATATTGGTCAGAGGGAGAACGAGTCTGTTCATACACTCTGGTCTCAAGCTCGTCTGAACTGTGAACTCAGGTGTGTGCGCGTTTGAGCTGGGATTCGGGGCTGGTGCTCTGGAGACCTGGGCTGGTGAAGGAAGCAGCACAAGACTGGAGGTTTCGGGCCTGAGCTGGGGTTATCTGTGTGCTAGAAGTCGGCTTTGTGCATGTATAGCACTTGGTGGGAAACTATCTGCGCAGGCGCTGTGGAAGGCTATTAACAAGGGTGAAGTCTGGGCAAGTGAAGGCAGAGTGGCAATGGTATCTAATGTGCCAAAGTGGGGGCTGGGAGGGGAAGGGAAAGATGTCACACTGCGTCAGCTTCCCGTTTACAACATGGGATGGATGTTTATGCCTCATGAGAAAGTGCTCAAAATGAGAGGTGATCCTGTGTATTAAAAGATGAACTGATGTATATTCAAATTTTCAAGAGTTAATTTGACCAGTTATTTGTCTATTCAAGTGGTTAGGCATGCTCTACCTTCAGGAAGTAGCAGTGAGGTTTTTATAGAGAGGACATGGAAGTACAGGAAGGATATTATTTGATTGGATATACCTTAAGCAGTTGCATTAGTTTTGAAAGGAAATGTTGACTGTAATTGTTTGTTCATAAGTTCATTTTCTTCTAACTAGGGCAGTGACTATAAATTATGGTTTGCCTACAGAAGCTGCCAAGGCATTTGAGCCACCTGATTCTAATGGTTCCCCTGTTTAACAAAGGACATGCAGTTGGTAGTATATTGCAGGGTTTGTTTTATTTATTTCTAGGAGAGAGAGAGAGACAGCTTGAGCACGGGAGGGTCAGAGAGAGAGGGAGTCACAGACTGAAACAGGCTCCAGACTCTGAGCTGGCAGTCAGCACAGAGCCCGAACCCACAAACCGCGAGATCATGACCTAAGCGAAAGTCGGACGCTTAACCGACTAAGCCACCCAGGCGCCCCTATTGTAGGTTTTTTTTAAATATCAATTTGCAAGGGTAATTTAGAAATTGTCCACCCATTGTAAGAATGTTCAGTCATTATACAACAACTGCCTGTCCCAGAACCACCGAGTTAAGTCCTATCTGCACAAAAGCTGGAAAAAGATTCAATTATGTAATTCTATAAACACAAGTGTTGCAACAGGTTTTCTTTACAATTACTGTGGGGTATGATGTGTTTTTGTGTTTTGTGCGATAAATCCATTTCTAATGTGAAAAGACACCTTCTTGTAGCATTGATTAAGGAAAGCAATTTGATCCACAGTAAGTTTGATATGACAATATTTATGTAACATTGACCCAGGTACAAAATATTTTAGTGTCTGTGTTATACAATTTCATATATACTCTGAAATTGCATAAGAGGGACAATTTAACTCAATATCATAAGCGGTTGGTTTGGTTTCAAGATCTTAAGTTTATAATTTTCATTTTACAATTAATGATAGGCCCATGTGTATGGTTTTCTATCACTACCATATCCAATTGCACATATTTAGGAGCTAATAACATAATTCTGTTGTTAATAAGTCTGAATTTCAGTGGACTTGACTGGGCTTTCTATTTAGGGCCCTATATGGTTAAAATCAAGGTTTCGTGAGGCATTGGATCTTCTCAGGAGCCTCTAGGTCACCAGCCACTCCCAGGACCCTGGAGGTTGTTGGCAGGATCCATTTTATTCTCGTGGTTTCCACATGATCTCTTCCAGGGTCAAACCTTGTGCATGATATCCCCAAAGAAGAGAAAAATGTTGAGTCTCACTGTTTACTCAAACTTTTGCCTGTGGTCCTTAACTTTCCATTCAATTGAAAGGATTACTGGGTATTTTATAGAAGTAAGGTTGTTGCCTTATGTGCTGAAATTAGAAATTGTGTCATATATAAATCAGAATTATGAGTAGGATGAATTTGTGACCTCCACATGGACACCTGAAAATTTCATCTCCCCAGATCCCTCCATCTCCTGCCTCCTCTCTACCCCTCTTGTGACCTCAATCTCTCTATCCCTGGGACCATTAAATTTCCAGGAAACCTAACTCTTTCCCTGCATATGACCCTCCTAGTCTTCATTATTCATCTATCTATAAGGTGAAGTTTATTTCTTTGTGGGTGCATTTTAGACCTCTGCACCAATAAGACCTGATTTGCCTGATCCCAGAACCCTCAGCCCAAACATCCTCCTTTTTTCATTGCCCCTAAATCCATTCTTTGTCTTTTCCATTGCCATTTATCTTCCTCCCCATTCCAGACTTCAGCCTGTTTATTATTTTATGCCCACTGCCTTCAATCTTAGTTACCTCATGAACCTGCACCTAATACCACCAACCCTACACTCCCTGATACTTTCTCATGGGCCCTTTCTCTGATGGTGCCCCCCACCCACATTACGTTCCCCAGGTATCATCTTTCCTTCCCGTCCTGTATCTCTGTTTGGAACACCAAATACCCCCCAAGACTCCGTTCACAAGCAACCATCCCCTTTCTATCCCCTTAACCCTTCAGAAAGGTTTCTGCGCCCATTACCCAAACTTTTAACTTTCTTTTGCCAATTTTTTCCTCACCCATGATCCCCTTCCTAGGACTTCCTTCACCCTCTTATTCCCTCTCCAAACATATCAATCATATACTTAATGTCCCTGTATACACTCCACGCCCAACCTTAAATCCTGTAACGGACTTTAACCCTCAGTGACATTTAACTTAGTGCCTTTTAGCCCTGTTGTGGATTACGTAGTGTGCCTTAAATATACATGCTTAAGTCCTAATCCTCAGGTTCCTGTAAATGTAACCTTATTGGGCAATGGGATCTTTGCAGATGTTATCAAGTAAAAATGAGGTCATACGAGATTCAGGTCAACTCTAACCCAATGACTGGTATCCTTAGAAGAGAAAAATTTAGACTCACTCTAAATGATGTGTGATGATGAAGGCAGCAAATGAGATGCATCTATAAGCCAGGCCAAGGATAGCTGACAGTTCCCAGAAGTTAGAAGGAGGAAAGACTCAAGATAAAGTATGGCCCTGCCAACATCTCAAACTTCTAAGAACCTCCAGAACTGTGAGAGAGTAATTTCTCAGTGTGTTTAGATGCCAAGTTGTGGTAATGTGTGACAGCATCCCTAAGAAACTAACACAGGTCCTGTCTTCTCTACCTCTGTGGGTCTATTACCTCAAGTGTCCAGGCTCTTTACATCTCCATTTATTTCTGTGCCCTCTTTCTTACCCCACTGTATCACTCGTCTTTATGCCACACATCCCCACTTAAAGTGGCAGTGCTGCTTACTGTATTAGGGGCACACGTCGTGAATATCATCCTTGATTATACTCTTAAATGTATACATCATACCATAATCGGATTTTGTTTTTAGTAGAAGGTATGCACTAGTGCATACTTGAAAATGCTATGTATTCTCATACAGTCACAATATTCTAATTTATAAGATTATGTTTAACTCTTTAGAAATTATTTCCATGTTTCCATTTAAGTTAGTTAATAGTAAAGTTTTACCAAATAAGTACATGTCAGCTACCAGACAGTCCATTCTAGAGAACATAGTAATTACCTGTACATTTCAGAGGTGCTTTTCCTACTCACCTATGTTTATGTCCAGACTATCTTCATCTTCTCAAACTTCAACGTCAGCTCTTCCCTGGGTCTCCAGCCTGCTGGCCTTTGCAGACTAGAATTTCCAGGTCTCACAATCATATTAGCCAATTCATTAAAGAAGTTTCTACCTCTCTATATACATGCAGACATATATTGAGGAATAGATCTATTTCTATATAGATCTATAGAAATGTAGGTACAAAAATAGATATATAGACAGCCATTCTGTTTATTGTTTCTTTGGAGAAAACTAATACAGATTTTAAATTTCCTTCATCCAAAATTAAACTATTGAACTCAACTCACACTAATAATTATACATATCATGTCTAATTTGAAAAATTTTCCTTCCCATGTGATTCTTCTCACCATTGTTTTTTGTGGAGTACCTGAGTGGCTCAGTTGATTGAGTGTCTGACTTCAGCTCATGAACCATGATCTCATGGTTCATGAGTTTGACCCCACAGTGGGCTCAAACTGTCAGTGCAGAGCCCTCCTTTGAATCTACTGTCCTACCCTCTCTCTGCCTCTCCCCCACTTGTGTGCACGCACTCTCTCCCTCTCTCTCAAAAATAAACATTGAAAAAATGTTTTTGTATTATCACAAAAATGACAACAGAAGTTAAATCCTAAATTCCATTTGAAATCTTACACGTGTGTGTGTCTTGTATTCATTCATTAGAATACTTGAATTTATGTACTCTTTGATATTTATCCTTAGTACAAGGTCTTCTTATTCAGGAAATTGTTATTGAGGTTCTTTTTAAAGAGGTTTATTAGGATATAATGTACATGTTGTATAACTCACCTATTTAATGTGTACAGTTAATGGAATTTTAACCAATTCACACATATGTGTAAGCAAACCATTGCTAGTTTTAGGACATTTCATCACCTCCTAAAGAAACCTCATACTCTTTAGCTATCACCACCCTCATGCCTAAGTGACCACTAACCTGCTTATTTAACATTTTTCCTGTGAGATATTGACATTTAACATTATATTAAAGTGTACAACTTAATATGATATATATATATTGTAAAACATTTACAATAACGTAGCATTCATCACATCACAGTTATAATTTTTTGTGTGTGATAATTTTTAAAGTTTCTTTCTATGCCAATTTTCAAATAGACAGTACATGTCATTTTAGGAAAGAGTTAAGCTATTCTCTTACTGATATTTGTGAAGATTTCATCATTTCAAACATATCAACTGATACTCTCCGCTTACAACTATTGCCATTATTAAGATGCGTCAGTAGTTTACTTGTCTGTCACCTCTTTTTCATTAATAACCAAATAATGTCTATTTATATTCAGCAAGTTTTTATTTTTTTACAAATTGTTATATGGAAACCAACTTGACAATAAACTACCAGTGCTCATCCCCACAAGTGCCCCGCTCCATGCCCATCATTCCCATACTCCCACACCCATCAGTCCTCAGTTTGTTCTTAGCATTCAAGAGTCTCTCATGGTTTGTCTCCCTCCCTTTTCCCCACTATTTCCCCCCCTTCTTCTCCCCCAAGGTCCTCCATTAAGTTCCTCCTAATCCTCCTCTACGTGCAAACATATAATATTTGTCCTTCTCCGCCTGACTTATTTCGCTCAGCATAACACCCTCAAGGTCCATCCATGTTGCTACACATGGTCAGATTTCATTTTTTCTCATTGCCATGGAGTATTCCATCATATAGATAAACCACATCTTCTCGATCCATTCGTCTGTTGATGGACACTTAGGCTCTTTCCATGTTTTAGCTATTGTGGAGAGTGCTGCTATGGACATTGGGGTACATGTGCTCCTATGCATCAGCATTTCTGTATCCTTTGTAAATTCCTAGCAGTGCTATTTATGGGCCATTGGGGAGTTCTATTGTTAATTTTTTGAAGAACCTCCACCGGTTTTCCAGAGGGGCTGCACCAGTTTACATTCCCACCAACAGTGTAGGAGGGTGCCCGTTTCTCCACATCCTCGTCAGCATCTAGAGTCCTCTGATTTGCTCATTTTAGCCACTCTGACTGGCATGAGGTGGTATCTCAGTGTGGGTTTGTACTGTATTTCCCTGATGAGGAGGGACGCTGAGCATCGTTTCATGTGTCTGTTGGCCATCTGGATGTCCTCTTTGGAGAAATGTCTGTTCATATCTTCTGCCCATTTCTTCACTGGGTTGTTTGTTTTTCAGGTGTGTAGTTTGGTGAGTTCCTTATAGATTTTGGATACTAGCCCTTTATCTGATATGTCATTTGCAACTATATTTCCCCATTCCGTTGGGTGCCTATTAGTTTGGTGGATTGTTTCCTTTGCTGTGCAGAAGCTTTTAATCTTGATGAGGTCCCAATAGTTTATCTTTACTCTTGATTCCTTGGCTTTTGGGGATGTGTCGAGTAAGAAATTGCTGCAGTGGAGATCAAGGGGGTTGTTTCCTGCTTTCTCCTCTAGGGTTTTGATGGTTTCCTGTCTCATGTTCAGGTCCTTTATCCATTTTGAGTTTATTTTTGTGTATGGTGTGAGAAAATGATCTAGTTTCATTCTTCTGCATGTTGCTGTCCAATTCTCCCAACACCATCTGTTAAAGAGACTTTTTTCCATTGGATATTCTTTCCTGTTTTGTTAAATATTACTTGGCTGTATATTTTTTGGTCCAGTTCTGAGTTCTCAATTCTATTCCATTGGTCTATGTGTCTGTATTTGTGCCAATACCATACTGTCTTCATGATGACAGCTTTGTAGTAGAGGCTAAGGTCTGGGATGGTGATGTCTCCCGTTTTGGTTTTCTTCTTCAGTATTACTTTGGCTATTCGAGGTCTATTGTGGTTCCATACAAATTTTAGAATAGTGTGCTCTCTAGTTTTGAGAAAATGCTGGTGCAATTTTGATAGGGATTGCATTGAATGTGTAGATTGCTTTGGGTAGTAATGACATTTTAACTGTATTTTTCCAATCCATGAGCATGGAATGTTTTTCCATTTCTCTGTGTCTTCTTCAATTTCCTTCATAAGTTTTCTATAGTTTTCATCATGCAGATCTCTTGTATCCTTGGTTAGGCTTATTCCTAGGTATTTTATGTTTTTTGTGCAATTCTGAATGGGATCAGTTTCTTGATTTCTCTTTCTGTTGCTTCATTATTGGTGTATAAAAATGCAAACGATTTCAGTACGTTGATTTTGTTGATTTTGTATCGTGCTACATTGCTGAATTCCTGGATCAGTTCTAGTAGGCTTCTGGGATGCGGCAAAGGCAGTCCGAAGAGGAAAGGACATTGCATTCCAGGTCTACTTCAAGAAATTAGAAAAAGCGCAAGTGTAAAATCTAGCAGCTTGCCTAAAGGAACTAGAGGGAGAGCAACAAGAGCACCCCAAACCCAGCAGAAGAAGAGAAATAGTAAAAATCAGAGCAGAAATAAACAACATAGAGACCAAAGAAACAATTGAACAGATCAATGAAACCAAGAGTTGGTTCTTTGAAAAAATAAACACAATTGACAAACCTCTAGCCAGGCTTCTCAAAAAGAAAAGAGAGAGCACCCAAATAGACAAAATTATG
The DNA here is from genome assembly GCF_003009895.1 of Hyaena hyaena. Taxonomy (NCBI): domain Eukaryota; kingdom Metazoa; phylum Chordata; class Mammalia; order Carnivora; family Hyaenidae; genus Hyaena; species Hyaena hyaena. The sequence continues at coordinate 3,935 of NW_024081465.1, read as the reverse complement.
AATGAAAATGGACTTATTACAACCAACCCCTCAGAAATACAAGCAATTATCAGGGAATACTATGAAAAATTATATGCCAACAAATTGGACAACTTAGAAGAAATGGACAAATTCCTAAACACACACTCACTACCAAAATTCACACGGGAAGAAATAGAAAACCTGAACAGACCCATAACGAGTGAAGAAATCGAATCAGTGATCAAAAATCTCCCAACAAATAAGAGCCCTGGACCTGATGGTTTCCCTGGGGAATTCTACCAGACATTTAAAACAGAATTAATCCCAATTCTTCTCAAGCTATTCCAAAAAATAGAAGTCGAAGGAAAACTCCCGGACTCATTTTATGAAGCCAGCATCACTCTGATTCCCAAGCCAGACAGAGATCCAACAAAAAAAGAGAACTATAGGCCAATATCCTTGATGAATACGGATGCAAAAATTCTCAACAAGATCCTTGCAAATCGAATCCAGCAGCATATCAAAAGAATCATCCACCAAGATCAAGTGGGATTCATTCCTGGGTTACAGGGCTGGTTCAACATTCGCAAATCAATCAATGTGATACATCACATCAACAAAAGAAAAGAGAAAAACCATATGATCCTGTCGATAGATGCAGAAAAAGCATTTGACAAAATACAGCATCCCTTCTTAACAAAGACTCTAGAGAAAGTCGGGATAGAAGAAACTTACGTAAATATCATAAAAGCCATCTATGACAAGCCCTCAGCTAACATCATCCTCAACGGGGGAAAAACTGAAAGCTTTCCCCCTGAGATCAGGAACATGACAGGGATGTCCACTCTCACCACTGTTGTTTAACATAGTGCTGGAAGTCCTAGCATCAGCCATCAGACAACAAAAGGAAATCAAAGGCATCAGAATTGGCAAAGAGGAAGTCAAACTTTCCTTTTTCGCATATGATGTGATACTCTACATGGAAAACACAACAGACTCCACCAGAAACCTACTAGAACTGATCCAGGAATTCAGCAAAGTTGCAGGGTACAAAATCAATGTACTGAAATTGTTTGCATTTTTATACACTAACAATGAAGCAACAGAAGAGAAATCAAGAAACTGATCCCATTCACAATTGCACAAAAAAACATAAAATACCTAGGAATAAACCTAACCAAGGATACAAGAGATCTGCATGATGAAAACTATAGAAAACTTATGAAGGAAATTGAAGAAGACACAGAGAAATGGAAAAACATTCCATGCTCATGGATTGGAAGAATGAATACAGTTAAAATGTCATTACTACCCAAAGCAATCTACACATTCAACGCAATCCAAATCAAAATCGCACCAGCATACTTCTCAAAACTAGAACAAACTATCCTAAAATTTGTATGGAACCACGAAAGACCTCGAATAGCCAAAGTAATACTGAAAAATAAAACCAAAACGGGAGGTATCACCATCCCAGACTTTAGCCTCTACTACAAACCTGTCATCATGAAGACAGTATGGTATTGGCACAAAAATAGAATTGAGAGCTCAGACCTGGACCCAAAAATATACAGCCAACTAATCTTTGACAATGCCGGAGAGAATATCCAATGGAAAAAAGACAGCCTCTTTAACAGATGGTGCTGGGAGAACTGGACAGCAACATGCAGAAGAATGAAACTAGATCATTTTCTCATACCATACACAAAAATAAACTCAAAATGGATAAAGGACCTGAACGTGAGACAGGAAACCATCAAAACCCTAGAGAAAGCAGGAAACAAACTCCTTGATCTCCACTGCAGCAATTTCTTACTTGACACATCCCCAAAAGCAAAAGAATCAAGAGGAAAAATAAACTATCGGGACCTCATCAAGATTAAAAGCTTCTGTAAGGCAAAGGAAACAATCCATAAAACTAATAGGCAAGCGGCGGAATGGGAAAAGATAGTTGCAAATGACATATCAGATAAAGAGTTAATATCCAAAATCTGTAAGGAACTCACCAAACTACACACCCGAGAAACAAACAACCCAGTGAAGAAATGGGCAGAAGATATGAACAGACATTTCTCCAAAGAGGACATCCAGATGGCCAACAGACACATGAAACGATGCTCAGCGTCCCTCCTCATCAGGGAAATACAGTACAAAACCACACTGAGATACCACCTCATGCCAGTCAGAGTGGCTAAAATGAGCAAATCAGAGGACTCTAGATGCTGACGAGGATGTGGAGAAACGGGCACCCTCCTACACTGTTGGTGGGAATGTAAACTGGTGCAGCCCCTCTGGAAAACCGGTGGAGGTTCTTCAAAAAATTAACAATAGAACTCCCCAATGGCCCATAAATAGCACTGCTAGGAATTTACAAAGGATACAGGAGTGCTGATGCATAGGAGCACATGTACCCCAATGTCCATAGCAGCACTCTCCACAATAGCTAAAACATGGAAAGAGCCTAAGTGTCCATCAACAGACGAATGGATCGAGAAGATGTGGTTTATCTATATGATGGAATACTCCATGGCAATGAGAAAGAATGAAATCTGGCCATGTGTAGCAACATGGATGGACCTTGAGGGTGTTATGCTGAGCGAAATAAGTCAGGCGGAGAAGGACAAATATTATATGTTTGCACGTAGAGGAGGATTAGGAGGAACTTAATGGAGGACCATGGGGGAGAAGAAGGAGGGAAATAGTGGGGGAAAGGGAGAGAGGCAAACCATAAGAGACTCTTGAATGCTAAGAACAAACTGAGGACTGATAGATGTTGGGGGGAGGGAGGAGATGGGCATGGAGGAGGGCACTTGTGGGGATGAGCACTGCTTGTTATATGGAAACCAACCTGACAATAAACTATTTGTAAAAATAAATAAATAAATAAATAAATAAATAAATAAATAAATAAGGTATTAACAGTGGGCATTCCATGTTTGGAATATTTAGATGTAAGGAATTAAGAAGCTAAAAGGTTGTATTTCACAGTGTATCCATAGATTTGTATCTTTATACTGGATCTGTGCTCACATTTTGAGATGTTTATCTGGTAAGTTCTTATTGAAAGCTATGTGGAAGATCCATAGGCAAAACTTTTCAAATTGAAAATGGGCACAATTAGTTGGGACTGTGAAATATTCCTTAGAAATACAGTTTGTTGGGCTGGATTTAGAGTTAAAGGTAATGAATGCAAAGAAATCGGGAAGCAATACTTCATATAATCTTGATGATACTGTGAGAAAGAAATTGAGTTACTTTGCTTTTGATTTATTCAAGTGCAATTTATTGGCATAGTGTTTGTCAAAACTTCCCAGGATACCCATGAAATATTGCAAGGCTTTTGTTTCTGAAGCATTTACTTGTTTAATTAAGTCTGGTTTTATTTTTGCTTTGAAATCGGAGATTTTCAAAATTAAAATTAGACTGTAAGACTGATGGAACATATTATCTTTAATATATGGTGTCCTGAGAAACCACATCTTTTTTCCCAGTATCAGTAGCAATTTTTGGATGTCACCTAACATAAACAGCTAAATAACATTGACTTTCCTCCTACATCATAGAATCTCTGAATGTTTTATGAAATCTGTCATGCCCTAAATTTATAAAAGAATAAAATAATTACCAAACTCCAAAAAAAAATAATAAAAATAAAGATACAGTAAGTGGTCAGCAACAGACTTGATCAAACAGAAGAAAAAAAGAATCTGAGAACTCAAAGACCTCATGTTTTAAATTATCTACTAAGGGGGAGGGGCAAGATGGCAGAGAAGTAGGGAGCTCCGTACCTGCACTCTCGCCCAGGCATCACACGGAAAAGATCTGAAGCCATAGGAAACTGTACCAACCCAAGAGATTGGGAGAGAAAGGATGCAGATTCCACTGAGAAAGCCTTCTAACATGAGTGCAAACTGGGGAAATAAAAATGAGGCCTGAACTGGAGACTGGAGAGACGGGCCACCCCCTCTGTGGGG
>NW_024081464.1:841155-866263 GCF_003009895.1 Hyaena hyaena | reverse complement strand
AAAAAAAAAAAAAAAAGAAATAATTTTTTAAAAAAACATTAAAAAGATAAAAAAAGAAAAAAATCAAGTCATCAAGTTACACACAGGCAATTTAATTTTGTTGAAAAAATATCAAGTGGAAAAGATAGGAAGTCATTAAAGCAAATAGATTGGATTTTAAGTGATTATAAAGAGATTAATTTCAAGAATATTACTGGTTTGATCACTTTCACAACATGGTTTGGAAACTCAAATTCTGATATTTTTACCCCATGTATTTCACTTCATAAATTCTATTTTTAAGTTATTATAATTGAGTACAAGTAAATCTGAATCTTTTTATTGATTTATCAGTATTATTAATAAACTGAAAACTTCTTTATATATTTAACCTCTTCGGATCACTATTACAATATCTTTTTCCTTTTCCTTCAGACATAGACCTTCTGGCATTTCACAGAGTTTCAGAACTTTGCCCGTCACAGATTCCCAGGGGATGGCCACTATCCTCTCCCACCCTTTCCCTATTCTCCTCTCCCCAGAAGCCTGGCTTCATGAAAATTTTTTTAAATTACTTTTTTGCAAACTATTGATAAAGAAGTTCTGACTGCCCTGCCTTTCTGAGTCACACAGTATAGTTTGCATGTCATCTACATACATGGAAAGAAGTACTTAGAGCAATTGTCACAGGAAGAGTATGCTTACAGGAGGATGACAGAAGGGAAGGCACAGGAAAGAGTGCCTTGAATGAGTACAGATGGTTTCAGCATCCTTGGAGAGCAGGGTGTGTTTTCTTGACCAATGTGAAGTTTAGCTGAAAGGTAGATTGGGCAAATCCAGGAAAAGCTTAGAATGCCACACAATGAAATTTAAATTTTCTCAGAAAAGAATAGGATCATTGGAAGTCTTTAAGGAATGGCATGGCATAATTAGATTTTTTTAATGTTCATTTTCTTTATTTTTGAGAGAAAGAGAGAGCACAAGTGAGGAAGGAACAGAGAGAGAGACACACAGAAACTGAAGCAGGTCCAGGCCCAGAGCTGTCAGCACAAGCTCGATGCAGGACTGAAACCCACAAAGTGTGAGACCATGACCTGAATCAAAGTCTGATGGTCAGCCAACATAGCCACCCAAATGCACCTAGATTTGCTTGTAACATCACTTTGATTTCATCATTGAGTAAAGTTAGGAAAAAGATTTCAGTGAATTAAATTTACTTCTTAAAAGGATATTTTAAGTATTATGCTTTTAGAAAGATTTTCAAAATATGTGTTTAAATCCCAGAACAACTGATTTTCATAAAACATATTAATTTAAGACTTGCAAAGATAAAGGATTATACTCTTCAATCTAGAATTTCAAAGCTCAACATGCAGTAGACAGGAGTAAGAAGATCTGATATACAACCCCAGCTTTGCATAGTATCCTATGAGGTGCAATAAGTCAAGCCTTCTACACTCTGAGCTTTCATGATATCCACAATAAAAAAGAGTGAAAAGTGCCTGGCTGGCTCAGTCAGTAAAGCATATAACTCTTGATCTCCAGGTTGTGAGTTCAGGCCCCCTATTGGGTGTAGAGATTACTTAAAGCTAAAATCTTTAAAATAGAAAACGAAGAGTTGATGATTTTTGAGGCACTGTTCTTTGTTCCTCTTCAGGATGATGTAATATGTAATGGGATATGGTAAATTGGTGTGTCTTATTGTGATAAAATGGCTGAAAAGGGAAACGTTAGGGTAAAAATAATCTTTAAAGTTTATAATTATGGTCCCCACATTACAGTGAAGAAGAGCCCAACATTTATGAGGTTCTGTGAAGATTCTTGCCTCATTAAGTGACCATACTTTGCCACTCCTGCTATCCTGGCCATAAGTAAATGGATCAAAGTCCAAAGTAAACTCAAATAAAGTAGATCCTCTAAATGTGAAATGCATGAAGATTTTCACAGATAATATAGAAGCAGAGAATAAACAGACATGGAAATAGTACACAGTAAACAGAATTTGGTAGCATTTCAAGAGTCAGTAGGAAAACAAGGTGAACTCTGTGATGTCAGAAGCTATGCTAGGCTTCCATTCAAATTTTAGCATTTCTATACTGACAATATTTTAATAGGAAGGAAAGGGAATGACAGACTTAGGATTTAAAAACAACCAAACGAAATAAAGTAGCTCCATTTCAAAAGAAAATTGTTGATTGGCAGTGCACTCTTCAGAGAGTAGAGTTTCCATCTTTAGTCACAATGGTTTCTTCGGAGTGGCAGAGATTAATTCTTCTTCTATGTTAGTCCATGAGTGCTAGGATGAAAAACTGCAAGTATACTCAAATCATGCATTTTCATCAAAATAGTTAATTATAGATAGTTTCAAATAAATTATTTAATTGGGATTATTTCAACCATCAATGATTCCTGTTCCTGCAAACCTGGGCAAACTGTTCATTATGAGACTTTATCAATGAGCAGAGAATACTACATGAGGGCACATTTTTCTGAAATTCAGTTTTCAGAACTTGTAAGCCAATAAAATGAATTCCAAGTTTCTCTTGATAGTAGAAATAATAATCTAAGCATAGAATCCCATGGTACACTTCTAAGTTTAAATTAGTTTCTTTCCCAGAGCCAGCCCTTAAGAAATAATTACACTCCCTAGCACTTTGTATTCTTTTTTTGACAAAATAAATCATCAAGGGCATTGGCATCCATTGAGGATTTTGTTTACAAATAGCTTGTGGTGTGTAAGTACCTCTGTGGCACAAATATGAGGCAAGCTTAACACACTTTTATTGTAACACCACAGATAGTTCTCCATCTTTAAGTCTCTGGCCTCTCTCCCATCCATCCAGAAGAACTGAATTTCAACAAAAGAACGCATAGTTTCATCAAAATAATTGGGTTCCTGTCACAAATGGGTAATTCTGCCAAGTAAAGAGTGCACAAAGCAAAAGATATTACTAAATACAACATATCACCGAAGATCACAATTAGAAAGAAATAGTTGTGCTTTAAAAATGGGATACGCACATTTCTCATAAACTCAGACTTTGAAGTGCTCTGGTTTGTGACAACAAAGAGAAGCCCCCAGATCAAATGTTACTTTTGTGTATCAAGGATTTCTCATTATCAAGTATCAAAAGTTTCTGTTTTCATTTGCAGCTATGCAGAAAATTGTACATTTTTAGGCAACTTAAAAAGTATTTATAAAATCCAGAGATATGTCAAATTGTTTACTGCAGCATATGATTTTTTTAAATGTTTATTTATTTTGAGAGAGAGAAAGTACAAAGTGAGGAGAGGCAGGGAGAGAGGGAGAGAGAGAGAATCCCAAGCAGGCCCCAAGCTATCAGCACAGACCTGACAAGGGGCTCGAACCCAGGATCATGAGCTCATGACTCTGATCAAGAGTCAGCCGCTTAACCTACTAAGCCACCCAGATGCCCCACAACATACAATTTTGAATAAGGCATGGCTTGTATAAAAAACAATATTGTTTATCCCACATAATAATTTCCTATCTTTATATATTTTCCAAATTTTGTAAAAGGTAAAAAGATGGAGCACAGCTATAAAAGCACCTTTACCCAACTAGTGTGATAGATCCAAGGTAGAATTTCCCTCCTAAACAAATCAGTATAATCATTGTAATTTAATCCGTTCAATTTTTAATTTGATCAATAGTGTTTTAATTTAATTTTTTCCATATAACTCATTTCCCACTTTATAACTTCTGCCTGAGGTTTATTTTTAATAACCAAGTTTTTAAAGTTTATATATATTTTGAGGGAGGGTGGTGCAGAAAGAAAGGGAGAGAGAGAATCCCAAGCAGTCTGCAAACTCAGCACAGAGCCCAATTCAGGGCTCGAACTCCTGAACCATGAGATCATGACCTGAGCCAAAATCAAGAGTCAGACACTTAACCAACTAGGCCACTGAGGCACCCCGTTATTTTGTGTTCTTATGTCCATTTGTGTTCCTCTAGAAGTAACTATTCAATAAATACATGAGTGAATAAATGAACATAAATTTCCCACTTCTGCATGCTGTGTAGTGTTCTAAATATAGTTAAGAAACTAGTCATCCAAAGATTCTTCTAACTGGGAGATATGCTCCAAATTTGGGGGGACTTTACACTCTGCCACTCTGGTTAAAACATAGTTCTAATTTTCTGAAAGCATACAAAATATTTCAGGAATAAATGACATTTCCTTGTAGCTGTTTCATGCTACAAGAATCGCTGTAGTTATTTCTTCTTTCGTAGTTCAAAACCCTGTCAACAGCTGGCTAAAAAAATCAATTATATCTTGATTCCAATTTTTCATCTTGGTATTTATTTATGGATTACATTTCAAATGAATATGCTCATAATTTAAAAAATCCAGTGTCTAGATTTACTCTTTCAGCTGATAGCTAATTAAACAAAGCAAAGTCAATATTCACATACATTTATCAGTAAGGAAGAAAAAAACAATTAGAAAGCAGCCCGAGAGGAGAAGGCATGATCCTATATACATTGGTATGAGCTCTGCACTGCATAGCTGTTTCATGTTTAGCAAGAACTACCCTAGCTCATTTCTGAGCAAAGTCAGGATGGACTATATCTTCTCAAAAAGCCACTGCTCATCTAATATTCTACGTATTTTAAGTTGGGAAATTAAAGAACATAAACCTAATTTGACCACTCTGGAAACATGCCTATACAGGGAACCTGAACACCCCCTCCACTGTGGATGATTTATTTTCTATAGGTAGAGTGGAAGGAAAATGTCCCAGTAACTTCTCAGACATGGTCATGCATTGTTTATTTACATAGATCAAAGGTTTCATGCAGCCCTTTAAAGAAATAGAAAGAGGCAGGATTGCTAGTAATGGAATTCTGTAAGAACCTTCCATAAATCTTTCCTGACTAAACAGGTGATGTTATATGTTGCTAATGGCAAAGGAATTCATGCTTTCAGGGAACAGTGTGTGTTTAGTAATGCCTAGACAGGTGACTTGGGTGTCTGGGCCTGCAGGTATACATATCTAATCCTATGTACTGCTGCTGACTTTTCAACCTGGGAGCAAAGATGTGAGCTCTCAACATGCTTTAAAATTATAGCATTCTGACACAGAGACCTCATTCTCCTATACTCTGATCTTCCTCCAAGGTTTTAGCATGTCCACCCCAAAACAAATAGTTCTGAGTTTTCACAGTCAGTGAGCTGTCCACTAAAAATTCTTCATCTTTTCCTGCTGCATAAAGTTGTGTCTGCAGAGTGGCTCCTCACCCAGTCTTTTCTTCCCTACCCTTCTCGTTGGAGAATGGCATGGTGGCCACACAACTAATTCTGGCCAGCGAGCTGGGAACGGAAGTTGTATGTTGCACTGGTATGGTGCTGAAATGGTTATGAAGATGGTTAGAGGATGGTTATCCAGCCTCCCTCTTTCCACTTGCCAGCTGAAAGCAAAGGACTGTAATGTTCTAGGAAATGACAAAGTCACAGAGAGAAAGAAGCTGGCTTTCTGAATCGCCAGGTGGAAAGCTGGCCTGACTCATCCCAGCAGACTGCCACATGGCTTTGCGGGGTGGGTGTGGGGAATTCATTTCTATTGTGTTAAGTCATGAAGATGCAGATTTTTACAGCGTTTAGATTTTCTTGATTCAAACACTATAGGCAAAAACACTTGAGGATAGACTTTGTATTTAGGTAAACTATTAAAAGAAACCCAAACGATGTTTCTTTTCATTTTGTAAATAACTTATTCTGTAGAGACCTTTCTTCTATCTAATATTCATTAAAGAATCAAAAAAATACCATCCCCTTAGGGCACCTGGGTGGCTCAGCCAGTTAAGCGTCTGACTTCAGCTCAGGTCATGGTCTCACAGTTCATGAGTTGGAGTCCCGCATCAGGCTGTATGCTGACAGCTCAGAGCCTGGAGCCTGCTTCAGATTCTGTTTCCCTCTCTCTCTGCCTCTCCCCTGCTTGTGCTCTGTCTCTGTCTCAAAAATAAACATTAAAAAATAAAAAATAAATTTTAAAAATAATTTAAAAAATACCGTCCCCTTACCTCATCTTGATATATATTTATTCTCATACCTATGTTTCTCTGCATTGCTTAATTTGTCATGTTCAGCGGTAAGCCATGATGCTTTGAACAAGGGTAAAAATAACTTTGAAAAACTTATGTTCCTACCCTGTGAAGTCTTCCCTTGAGGCAGTCAGTTGAGTTCTCTCCATTTACAGTTTAATTTCTTCCCTGATCCTCAGAATGCAGTGGGAGGTATTCCCTGTGGAGTGTCTGTTGCTGGAGCAATTCTGCAACATCTCCAGGGAAATTTCTGGTGAAGAGTGGGAAAATCAGTGTTTCTCAAAATGCATACTTATCTAACTTATTATCACATCTTAACACAAGATACAAGTATTATACAGACAAGTGTTACAGGAAACATGTCTTTTTTAAAAAATTTAGCATATATAGTTAAGAAACTTCCAGAGACATTTTCCAAGTCATTACTTAGATGACAACAACAACAACAACAACAAACCTGTTTTGAAGCTATTTTCTTCAGTTACATCTCTGGTGCAGTTCTAACCAGCTAAATGATATATAGTTATGTTTTTCACCCTTTAACAATGCTAACATTTCCCAGATGCTGTTTTCAGATGGAAAACACATATGTCCGTTATCATTAACATTTCATCCAAATGCACAAAGATGTCAATTGTGGGAAGGCCTTTCACAAAATTAAATCTTTTTTTTTCAGTTTTAGGTTATTTGAAGTTCTAACCTTAGTGGCTTCAAAACAATAATAACTATAATTGTTGGGATTTCCTTGTAAGCCTGGGAGGAATCAGATGAAATTTCAAAAATATGGATAAATCATCTCTGTAATGATACTTTAACGGTTGGTTTATATATGTGCTTCATCACTTCACTTTTCAAGACTGGCGTGTCCAAGTAGAATACAGAATTCAAAAGCATAAATTCAGCTGTGATTCTTCTTTGGATATTGCCAGATAAAACAATCCTAAACTTCTAAGCACTTGTAAATTCATTCACATTGAATGGGTCAACTTGCTTACCATTTTTATTATTGTGCATAACTGCTATGTTGCATTAAAAAGCATAGAACCCTCCTGCAAATATGCTGTAATATTTAAATATTAGAAGAAATACATATAAAAATTATGTGATGAGCCGTTGGATTTACTATGTTTACTGAATACTTTACTGTAAATTTTACTCCCTCGCACAAAATGTGCTTCATTTTTTACTGAGTTATCAACACTAGATTTTTTTTTTACCAAAATGTACCAGATTTTGTACCATCTGATTTTACCTAAGAATTTATATTGAAGCCTACCTACTTCATTTTATGATGGTGTTTAAGTTCCCATAATTTAGATCCACTGGCATACTCGACTCCACATCTTGTGGAAGGGTGGTCTGGGAAAGGCTGAGGGAGGTAAAAACTTTAAATTGGCTCTGTGTTCTCAGCCCAGCTAGCCTCTTACCCTGTACATTGGCTCCTTTATTGTTCTGTGTGAGCAAACCACCACTTCTTACACCAGATCTCACAAGAAAATATCATCTTTGTCCTTTCTGTATGAATTCTGTCTTGTATGGCCAGGGACCCCATCTGACTGGGCTCAGGATCCTATCATTGAAACTCTAGTTTCTATATGTAGGATTTGGTTACATGATACTACAATTTCTTATCACCAACTACTGGGACCGCAGACACAATCTCCCTGAGTGATAGATAGGTGGCTGAAGTTCAGCAACCCATTCGAGAACATGAGAAGAGGTGCAGCGAATTGCAGAGAGCTCGCGCTGACACTCCTGATCTGGTGAATGAGCACCACAGTTGTCTAGCCTCAAATACCTCCTGATATGTGAGAATAAACCCTGATGTGTTAGGTCACCATCTGGCTATGTCTGCTGCTGATAAGCAGCCACTGCTATTAGCAAATACAGTCCTAGAACATCTTGCTTCCCTCTGAAAACTGACATTTCCTCCCTTTTGATAATCAGCGCAAAGCACTTAACCTCTTGCTCTGGCTGCCAGAAGTCTTAGTATCGGGTTTTGTACTTAATCACAGCAATTGTGGCAATGACCTTTATCGTTGATTTATGTTCTCTAAAGCACTGTCAACTGTTTCCTCGTGTTTCCATTCTTACTTTGTTTCTGAAAACTCTCTATAAACTTACTTGAAAAGAGAAAAGACGTACAGATTTAATTTTAAGTGGATTTGTTTGCAGCTCATTACTATAGGAACTATATAAAAACCCCCAGATAAGGAACTTGATTTTTTTTCTGGTTAATCCTCTTATTGTTCTGAATGGCACATACCATTAATAATTAAACTAAAGAAATAGATGAATCCTGTATGCTTTACCAGGACCTGCACTGATTTCTGGAAGAGGGATATAAACAAGACATTATGGAACTAATGCTCATACAGTTTATAAAATCAAGTACAACTTATAAATAATTTCGTCAGTGACTTTATTTTTAGCAGCTAGAACAATTAAGTGAATAATTAAACTGAGATCTAAGACAAGGTTATTTTAAGTTGACTCTGACTATCAAATATTTGAAAAATAAAAATGAAAGCTTTTTTTTGTCGTCAAAGACATCAGAAGATAGAACACTCACTTTTATCATGATTTTTTTCTTTTTCTTTTATCTTAATTTCACTTTTGTCTCATCAATGCTAATGATTTTGATATAGCATCAGTGAACTCACATCTTTATTAATATTCAATGCCATGTTATTCCAAAGATAAAAATTGGGAACTGTACTTACTGAAAGCATTTTAAGAGAAATATCCTAGCTGGTGATCTACATAGGGACAGCGTTCCCTGCATACTTTGTTATTTGAAATGTACCCGTGAAGTCAGGAGAATATACCTAAAAAGGATAATTTGTTCTCCAGAGTAATAAAATGCTATACTGGAAAATAGGGCAGTAAATATAAACTGAATAACTGTACAAATAAAAATGCAGATGTTATTAGAAGAAAAAAACCACAGCTGTTAATGCAGAATCAAAATAGCAGATAATACAAACAGCCAGAAATTGTATCTCAGAACTGTATAATGATGACATTGACAAGGATATCATCAGTACAATGCAGAATCTCTGGATTTCTTGGGATTTACCTAAGACGAAATTAAATTGAGCTCTTCATCAAAAAAGAAGTTCCAAAAGTCTGTTTTTTGAAAGTTGGTTGTTCATGTGGCCAGGTATCTCCAACCGAGGAAAGTATTCCTTCCTAGGGGATTGTGTAGAATACACTGCCTACCTCTTGTCTTCTGTCAACCATGTCACAAAAAGTTTCCAGTAAACCAGAATATCAGTTCTAGAAGCTTTTTTTAAAGTTTTATCTATTCATTTATTTTAAGAGAGAGCGAGAGACCAAGGGAACACATGAGCAGGGAAAGGGCAGAGAGAGAGAATCCCAAGCAAACTATGCACCTTCAGCACAGAGCCCGATGTGGGACTCAAACCCATGAACCGTGAGATCATGACCTGAGCAGAAACCAAGACTTGGATGCTTAACCGACTGAGCCACCCAGGTTGCCCCTCATCTATTTTTTAAAAGGTCACAGTAACTGTAACCATATTTCTCCAAACATCCCCAAGAAGATCATTATTTTCTTTTTAATGTTATGCTCTTTTTTTTTTCATTATAGTGAACACACTAAATAAAAGAAGGAAATAGATTTCTAAATAGAAGAAAGAAGGTGCTTGTATGAGCACTTGCCTCTTCTCAAGAGATTAGGCAAACTTCCACCACAGCTTCAGAGGAAATAGCACATTATCTGGCCTTTTGGACCACCTTTGCATCTTGCTTCGTAGAAATAGCATCTGCTCAGTTGTTTCTAGGTTGCTGAGGAATGTGCTTACACTAAGTTTGTAGATGAGCAAAACCTCTTCTGCACTCTCTCAAAGGGGGACAAGCCAGCAGTCCTCAGTGCTTTGACCCTTGAATAGGCCATTGCAGAGCATACTGAACTGGGGACAGAGGAACCACCTCACTTCTGGAAAAGGACAGAATATGCAAAACCTCCCATTTAGTGTAATGTGATGAAAAGAGCATAGGGTCTCCGAGATGACTGAGCTTGTTTTTAGGGCCCACTCTGTCACGAAAAATAGTGCTACTGTCCATCAAGTAGGGTATCTCATCTAGATATAAAACTGATAGAAAAATGAGATATGATAAAAAAAATAGGGAAAGATCTTTAAAATGCGAACTACTCTGTAAATACTATGACCCACAAGGATCCCATGGAAATGTATCTTTTACTCAGGGTTTTAGATAATGGCTTAAAAAATCCACAATTTCCAAATGAGTTTTCCTTCCTCCGCTCAATTTTCCCCTAGATAAATCTTCAAATTGAGTTGCCTTAAAGGTTTATCCACTTTGAAATGCCTGACCCTTTTCTCTCTGCATTTCAGAAATTCTCCCTTGTCTTTTCACCTGCCACTAATATAGTCCAGACACTACCGTGACCTTAGACTTGTCCAGTTAGTTAGCAGCTAAGAGTTGCCAACCTTAATTCTGTTCCAATATTCCGCAGTAATTATAATACTTCTTTTTTGTCAGTGTAAGAATTCCTTAAAGTGTAAGAACATTCAGCTCCTGGTTATTCACTGCCCTTTTATGTCTAAATAAATAGTTGTCAACTAGGTTTTCTTTCTTAGTGGCAGTGAAAGTTTTATAAGACATATGGTCTCATTAGACTGAGATACTTAAAGACATCTCTTTTTTTCCTAACTAATTGGCAGTTCAGCATCTTTTTTTATGAAACATTGTAATAGATACAGCCAGAGATTTGGCATGGAAACTTTCTGCCTGAATTAATACCTGAATTAATGAGCTTTCCTGTTGGAATTCTGAAGAATGGAGTTCTTGGGGATTATATTCAGCCAAACATAGGAAAATAAATGGCCGTTACCAACACGGTTCCATTTAAAAATGTTTACTAATGATCTTTTATTTTTTCATTGAAACAGATTATATTGAATATATCCCAAAGTCTCAGAGACTCAATGAAAAGGGTAGACAAAATATTGTAGAATGACATCCAAAGACAGTTGCATCATTTTGACCTTGGAAGAAACTTACCTTGGGCTTTTCAGGGAACTGAGACCCCTGCTTCCTCCCTCAGGGTTTCCATTCACAGGGTAGAATTCCCTAAGGAGTTCCTTCACTATTTTGATTTCTTCTGTCATACCTCTCCCATTCAGGAATTATGTTGTATCCTACTGACTCATATCTTCGAATGTTACAAGGTCTCATCTGTAGAGTCCAAATATCCTGGAAGAATTTCTTTAATAGGTACCCTGTTAGGATAGGAGGTAAGAAAAAAAAAAGAAAGAAAGAAAGAAAGAAAAGAGTTGGTATATTAAAAATGACCTCTTTCCCAGGAGATTAAGTTCAGATTAAATTATACCTGGACTTAAGGAACATGAAGATTTCAGTCCATTCAAACTGACAGAACCTTCCACTGTCCCATTTTTAGAATGTTAATAATGGACCAAATTGTCTTTATGGAAAACAAAGATTTGCACTTTGATAAGACAAATTTGTTGTGTTTGTGGAATTTCCAGATAGTTAATCATGCTTAGATTTAGCTATGGTCTTTTAAATACTGTATGCACAATAAGATGAAATGAGCAGAAAGCATCTAATCCAGCCAGCCAATTAACTCTACCCAGATGCTACACTTTTGCACTGAAAATTACTTTGAAGAAAAGTGGGACAGAAATATCAAGCCAGGGAACAATATTTTGTGGAAGATGATGTGTGGAATAAAATCCACATTGGACTCCTTAATCCCAGACTATTTGTATTTAATGCAATATTTATATTAGCACAATATTCTATCAGACAAAAGATTGTTTCACCTAAACTATCTGTTGTTTTGCACCGAAATGTGAACATATGTAAAATAATCTGAGCTCCAAAATATTATCTCTCTTTGTTCTTTCAGGTTATAAAGTGCACATTATGTGCTTCCCAAACATTATTTTCTCTGTTCCAACAAATTACAGATGTATCTTATCACCTGTGCATGCTTTAACATTCCTACTTCCTATATGATCAGTATAATCCCATCAAACTAACATATGCCTTCCATCTCATTTGAAGTATATTTTCACCTTTAGAATTCTAATCCTCATATTATTTTATATTAATAAACACAGGAAAAGAAAACGATCTTTTCAAATGACTTATAGTCAAGAAAACACAACCCTCTTACCTAGTGGAAAGTATAAACACACCTAATTTCCAAACTATGTCATATCTCCACTATGTGTCATGCAGTTATAACAGAGTATGTTCAATAACTAGTTTTTTAATGAAAGAATAAAGGAGAAAATTGTTAATAAATATTACATCTGTAACTTTACATATCTATTAACAATTATGTTTTAAATCATGATTAATGAAGTAAGAAAATATTCATAATTGAGCATTAATTAAACAAAGCAACATGGGTAAACCTAGGGACCCAAAACTTCAAGTTGAGACAAAAATACAAAACAAATTCAACCAAATAATTATTCTTTGTCTTTGTTCCTCTTACAAATATGCACGCACACATACATAAACTCTTTCTGTCTCTCTCTCTCCTTCTCTCTCTCTCTCTCTCACACACACACACACACACACATTAAATATACCAAGAAAAGGGAAAAAGAGAGAGACTAAGATCAATTAAAAAGAAATATCACAGCCTTAAAAATTACTTTGAGGATAGGATTAAAGTGACTTTTATTTTCTTTGCTTTAGAGTTGTTTTGTGAGTTTCATAGAGTAGAGATTGACTGAAAGAGGTAAGAGGCAACATTTCAGATGGTAGAACTGTTCTATTTTAATTTTAGTCGTGATTATAATAAAGTATAAATTTTCATAACTCAAACTGTACATTTTTAAAAGGGTGCATTTTATATAATTACACATCAATTCAAATGATATCTTAAGAAGATAATCTAACAGAAAAGAATTGAGCAGACACTTCAAAAAATGAAGATATCCAATAATCACAAAAAATTCTTAATATCATTAATTATGAGAAAGAGGCAAATTAAACCCACAATAACATAGTACCATATACCCGTATAAATATGTAAAAGTCTGACAACACTAAATGTTGAATAAAGGAACTAGACTTTTGTATATTGCTAGTAGGATTAGAAAAAAATTTCAAATACCTTGGAAAACTGTTTGGCAGTTTCTTTTTATATTAGCATACAACTACACTGTGATTGAACAATTTCACTCCCACATATTTTCAAAAGAAACATAAAAATAGGTCCACAAAAAAAGGTGGCTAAAAGAATATTTATAGATCCAACTGTTCAAAGTGTCCATGAATCTGAAGAATGAATAAAAAATTGTGGCATATTCACAAAATGGAACGTTTTTCAGCAATAAGAACCCAGCTGTACATAACAAGATGTGTGAATCTCAAAACATTTTAAAAGAACAGGTAAAATTAATCTGCAGTGATAGAAATTTAACAGTGGCTGCCTCTTGATACTAAAAACAGACTGGAAGTGACATTAGAAATTTTCAGGATGATGAAAATATTTATCTTGGTTGGGATGGTAGTTCTTCAGATATAGACATTTGTTGAAATATCAAATCTTGCACTTAAGATCTATGCCTTCGTGGAAATTGAAGAAGACACAAAGAAATGGAAAAACATTCCATGCTCATGGATCGGAAGAATAAATATAGTTAAGATGTCATTACTACCTAAAGCACTCTACACATTCAATGCAATTCCCATCAAAATTGCACCAGCATACTTCTCAAAACTAGAACAAACTATCCAAAAATTTGTATGGAACCACAAAAGACCCCGAATAGCCAAAGTAATCCTGAAAAATAAAAACAAAACGGGAGGGATCACCATCCCAGACTTTAGCCTCTACTACAAAGCTGTCATCATCAAGAAGTATGGTATTGGCACAAAAACAGACACATAGACCAATGGAACAGAATTGAGAACTCAGAAGTGGACCCAAAAGTATACAGCCAACTGATCTTTGACAAAGCAGGAAAGAATATCCAATGGAAAAAAGACAGCCTTTTTAACAGATGGTGTTGGGAGAACTGGACAGCAACATGCAGAAGAATGAAACTAGATCATTTTCTCACACCATGCACAAAAATCAACTCAAAATGGATAAAGGACCTGAATGTGAGACAGGAAACTATCAACACCCTAGAGGAGAAAGCAGGAAACAACCTCCTTGACCTCCACCGCAGCAACTTCTTACTTGACACATCCCCAAAAGCAAGGGAATCTAGAGCAAAAATAAATTGTTGGGACCTCATCAAGATTAAAAGCTTCTGCACAGCCAAGGAAACAACCCAGAAAATTAATAGGCAACCAACGGAATGGGAACAGATAGTTGCAAATGACATATCAGATAAAGGGTTAATATCCAGAATCTATAAGGAACTCACCAAACTACATGCCCGAAAAACAAATAACCCAGTGAAGAAATGGGCAGAAGATATGAACAGACACTTCTCCAAAGAGGACATCCAGATGGCCAACAGACACATGAAACGATGCTCAGCATCGCTCCTCATCAGGGAAATACAAATCAAAACCACACTGAGATACCACCTCATGCCAGTCAGAGTGGCTAAAATGAGCAAATCAGAGAACTCTAGATGCTGGCGAGGATGTGGAGAAACGGGCACCCTCCTACACTGTTGGTGGGAATGTAAACTGGTACAGCCCCTTTGGAAAACAGTGTGGAGGTTCCTCAGGAAACTAACAATAGAACTCCCCTATGACCCAGCAATAGCACTGCTAGGAATTTACCCAAAGGATACAGAAATGCTGAGGCATAGGAGCACATGTACCCCAATGTTCATAGCAGCACTCTCCACAATAGCTAAAACATGGAAAGAGCCTAAGTGTCCATCAACAGATGAATGGATCAAGAAGATGTGGTTTATCTATACCATGGAATACTACATGGCAATGAGAAACAATGAAATCTGGCCATGTGTAGCTACATGGATGGACCTTGAGGGTGTTATGCTGAGCGAAATAAGTCAGGCAGAGAAGGACAAATATCATATGTGTGCACGTATAGGAGGATTAGGAGGAACTTAACAGAGGACCAATCGGGAGAAGAAGGGGGGAAATGGTGGGGGAAAGGGAGAGAGGCAAACCATGAGAGACTCTTGAATGCTGACAAAAACTGAGGACTGATGGATGTGGGGGGGAGGGGGGATGGGCATGGAGGAGGGCACTTGTGGGGATGAGCACTGGGTGTTATGTGGAAACTAATTTGACAATAAACTATTTGTAAAAAAAAAAAAAAAGAAAGAAAAAGATCTATGCCTTCGTATCACGTAACAGAAATTTTAACTCAATAGGAAAATGTACACATTCTGTAAAAAAAAAAAGATATTTTTTAAAAACTTTGAATGAATAAAAGATGTAACAAATGGACAGCCATACCATGTTCTTGTTAAAGAAGATCAAAGTTCACAAAGGTAGCAATTAGCTGTAAATAAAGTTCACATAATACAATAGGCTGGCCATAATAGATATTTTAAAGTATAATTCCTTAATAATTAAAGTCATCTGATATCAACCACATGAATCAAAAGTCAGATTCATGGATCAGAAGGCACAAAACATACGTAAGCACTTAGGATATTAATAAAATTAACATTTAAAATGAATAAGGGAAAATGGACTTTTCAGTAAATAGTGTTGCAACAACTAGCCAGCTGGAAAAATAAATTTTGATTTACATCTCAACTTATACCATAATAAATCCAAGTTTGTTTACAGATTTAATGTAATATATGAAAACATAAAAGCGCTAGAATAAACCATTAGACAATTATTATATAACCTCAAGTTAAAGAAAACTTCTAAAAATGACATAATACATAGAAGTTATAGGGGATTCTGGGTGGCTAAGCATCAGTCAGTTAAGCGTCGGACTCTTGGTTTTAGCTTAGGTCATGATCTCGCAGTTTTGTGAGTTAGAGCCCTACATCGGGCTCTGCACTGATGGTGTAAAGCCTGCTTGGGATTCTCTCTCTCTCTTTCTCTGCCACTCCCCTACTCATGTTGTCTCTGTCTCTCTCAAAATAAATAAATAAACTTAAAAAAACATAGAAGTTGTAATCGAAAATAATGCTAAATTTAAGTACAAACGTATATTCTGTTTATATATAATTTTAAACTAAAAGAAAAATGGCAAATGAGGACAGATGGAGTAAAGGAAGAATTATTTACAAAATATATGGTTCACCAAAAAAAGCTTTTATGCATAAAAAATACTCTTGTCATAAGATAACTTAAAACTAAATTGATATGTCATTTTTCACTTACATTGAGTATCTCGATTTTGATAGCACACCAGTAGAGGTATTGGTAAGAGAGATTCTCATACATGAATAGAAAGAATATAAATTAGTACAACCCTATCAAAGACAGTATAGCAACGTTTATCAAAATTGTGGAGGCATTCAACTTGTGACATGGCAATATCACTTCCAGGAATTATCTTCAAGATACGATCATATATATGTAAAGTTGTATATATGCAAGTTATACTTGGGTCCTGATGCAATACTTTTCCAAAGTTATTTTTCTTTGTTTTGCACTCAAATTTTATCTAAGATGTATGGAAGGGAATCCAGCTCAGAAGAGATACCTCTAACCTGTCTCTTTTCTTCAGCCTATTCTGGATCAAAGTAAAAGATTTTGTTTACTAACCTCAGCTGGAGAATTATGCTCACCTGGTATTCACCCAGCTGGGAAATAAAGAATATGTAGTTTTTAAAATATTATCTGCTATCTATTTAATATTGATAGTATTGTTATGTTATAGATAGAGTACTTTAGAGTTACTATATAGTTTTAATTGTATAATTTCTTATGCCTCAAAATAAATCTGTGAAACAATATTATATATAGCACAGATGAGTAGACTGAAGGACAGAAAGTAGAAATGAATCATCTAACTAAACAACATTGGAATTGAA
The DNA here is from genome assembly GCF_003009895.1 of Hyaena hyaena. Classification (NCBI taxonomy): domain Eukaryota; kingdom Metazoa; phylum Chordata; class Mammalia; order Carnivora; family Hyaenidae; genus Hyaena; species Hyaena hyaena. The sequence continues at coordinate 849,253 of NW_024081464.1, read as the reverse complement.
GGATTCAGAGTCAGGAGATGCTTCTCCACAAAGTTCATGACAATGATCCCAAATATATTTCAAACAATAATCTTGATTAATTATATATTGGTTATTTACTTAGAAGCACTGACAATAATGTATACATGCTAATAGATGCTATAATACATACAAATACATATTATGAATATATTATTGTATACATGCAAAATATGGCCACAGAGCTTCCATAGTTATTGAAAGCCTATTGAGGAAATGGCTTGCTTTCTTAAAATTTGGGGAAATTCCTCAAAGCTGTTTTCTCATGGGGCTCTCAATAACTATGGAAGATAAATTGGCATCTTCAGGTCACTAATCAAGTAAACAAAGCCTAGAATCTGCCAAATCTTAAAGTAGGGCCTAACTTTATGAAAACGAAAAAATGAACAAATGAAAACACCAATCCCAGAATTTTCTAATCTTCAGTTAAATCTAAATGGAATGACCTGATCAAAACTAGGAGTACTGATCTTCTCTTTTCTATGCCTTCAAAAGACATTTGATAGATAAATCATTTAGATAGATAAGTCTCATGACTTAAAGTCAACTTAAAGTTGCTTAACTTTAGCATTAGCCATGATATCAATTTGTTTCTATTTCAAATAAAGAAACATACTTATATATTGCCAAGAATAATAGATTGATCTTAAGCAGAAAAAGTAATTGTTGGTTGTTGTTTAAATTTTCCATTAATTATTTATCATAAAAGCTGCTATATCAAAGACTTTATAAACATTAAATTTCATCAAACTTCTTGGTTACCAAATATAAACAACTAAATTCATTATGTAAAACAAAGGCCAATCTGAAATAAGCTTCTCTCCTTGAGCCTACCGTAATACTGTCAAGTACTTCCAAAGGGAGGTGATAAAATAGTTTGACTTCCGGTATACTCTATATCTTTATTATCTAAGTGGCACATGGAATGTGGAAAACATGTAGGGAAGATGTCACAACTGAATACAGAAGCAATCATGGGGGCTTAGTGTTCAAGTGCTTATTACAGAGAAAGTGCTCTTGTTTGTTTTTGCATTTACTTAAAGGTCAATGTGACTGACAACTTTGATTTTTTCTTTCAAGTCAGGAATGAATGCTTCTAGTTTCCCTATCAGAGTGTATTTCATAGTAGCATTCTGGTATTCATAAATCTTATGTTTTAAAATGTTCCTTCACTCACCAAACTCCACACCCGAAAAACAAATAACCCAGTGAAGAAATGGGCAGAAGACATGAACAGACACTTCTCCAAAGAGGACATCCAGATGGCCAACAGACACAGGAAACAATGCTCAGCATCCCTCCTCATCAGGGAAATACAAATCAAAACCACACTGAGATACCACTTCACACAGATCAGAGTGGCTAAAATGAGCAAATCAGAGGACTCTAGATGCTGGCGAGGATATGGAGAAACAGGCACCCTCCTACACTGTTGGTGGGAATGTAAACTGGTGCAGCCTCTCTGGAAAACAGTGTGGAGATTCCTCAAAAAATTAACAATAGAACTCCCCTGTGAGCCAACAATAGCACTACTAGGAATTTACCCAAGGGATACAGGATTGCTGATGCATCGGGACACATGGACCCCAATGTTCATAGCAGAACTCTCAACAATAGCCAAATCATGGAAAGAACCTAAGTGTCAATCAACTGATGATTGGATCAAGATGTGGTTCATCTATACAATGGAATACTACATGACAATGAGAAATCTGGCCATTTGTAGCAACATGGATGGAACTTGAGGGTGTTATGCTGAGCAAAATAAGTCAGGCAGAGAAGGACAGATACCATATGTTTTCACTTATAAGTAGAACAGGAGAAATTTAACAAAGGACCATCGGGGAGGAGAAGGGGAAAAAATAGTTGAGGAGAGGGAGGGAGGCAAACCATGAGAGACTGCTGAATGCTGAAAACAAACTGAGGGCTGATGGGGGTGGGAGAGAGGGGAAAGGGGGTGATGGGCATGGAGGAGAGCACTTGTTGGGATGAGCACTGGGTGCTATATGGAAACCAACTTGACAATAAACATAAAATAAAATAATAAAATAAAATAAAATAAAATGTTCCTTCAGCTCTCTTTTCTAAGGTATAGGACTGCGGGGGGTAATTGCAATTGAGGAGGCAGGCAGATTAATGCAATAAAATAATAAAAGCCCTTGATATTTCATTATAAATTTTCAGTCTCAGAGTCTCTTGAAAGTACTGTCTTCCTTTTGTTGTCAACAAGAGCCATTTTATTTCCCACACTTTTCTAGGAACTCTTGACAGATAAGTAAACCAAACAAGGTTAAAAAATATTCTGCACTTCAATGACTAGTTCTCAATTCCAAAGTATAAAATGTAATGCTAGCTTGAGAATCATAAATTTAATAACTTCAGGGTATTCTAAACTGCACACAGAGGGAAAAAATCAAAAGTGTGCACTGCTTCCTGAATGCCAAGCAAGGCCTCTTAATGATCGGGTTAGATAAAGCCAAGGGTTCAATTTCCAAAAATCCAAGTTAGTTATACTAGGGCTTATGGCAAACCTCTTAATCTTAACAATGATCAACTTTGTTGATAAATGGGGATTTAGTGAAATAGTGTCTAAATCAGTACAAATCCTTCCCACACTTCAAAACATAGCCAACAGTAAATAACATTCATGGTAGTGAGCCAGTGACACTGTTTTTGTCTGAGAAGCATATAAATACATGCTATTTTGCAAACATATCCTTTCTATTGTGGAAGAGCATTGAATGTCTATTTGCTGAAGTTAAAGCAATCTGAAATCCAATTTGTCTGCTGTGGATCTGCTCTTGGAGATTGTACGCAAACATCCTTAGGCTAGAATAAAGATTTATTTCAGTGTACATCCAGCTAATTCATTTTCTTTCTCCTGGCAAATTCCAGTTTTACATTGATTTTCTGAGAATAACTGGAATGCAAAAATTAGTGTTTATTTGGGTAGTGAATTGACTATCAGTCTGAAAATAAATGGCCTACTTTTTCTTGTTAAAATGTTCGCAAATCTATACAATGAAGTGTTCATAGGTCTGTGGGTAGGTGGCAAATCATGTTTAAAAATGAAATCAGTTTAAAAATGTGACTTTTCTCAGAATGAGTGCTGAAGTTATAAAAGTTCAAAAGAGATACCCATTTGACTGTTATTTTCAAACCAGAAATGAAAAAAAGGCTATTAAATGCTTCAGTTTTGTTTTGTCTTCCATTAGAAATGGACTATCTGTATTTTAAAAAAATATCAAACTGGGCACCTGGGTGGCTCCTGGGTGGCTCAGTCTGACTTTGGCTCAGGTCAAGATCATGGTTTATGAGTTCAAGCCCTGCATGGGGCTCTCTGCTAACAGTTCAGAGCCTGGAGCCTGCTTTCGATTTTGTGTCTCCCTCTCTCTCAGCCCCACCCCTGCTTGCCCTTTGTCTCTCTCTCTCTCTCTCTCTCTCTCTCTCTCAAATGAATAAATGCTAAAAATATTTTTAAAAACAATAAAAAATAAATTAAATCAAGCTGAGACATTGAAACTTTATTTAATGCTAGACTTGAGTATTTTTATTAACATTTGCTTGTTGGCATGTTCAATGTGGACCATTGAATCTCCTGGCAGAAGAGAAAGTCAACGTCACTGGGAGAGAGCTGGAAGACTGAAAAAATAAAACAACTAAAATTGGGCTGATTCCAGCACAAGAGGCTTGCAGGCGAAATGAAGGGAGGCAAGAAGGAAAGAAAGAAAAGGAGCAAGACAGAATCACTGAAGGTGATTTCAACTAAACCTCTAGGCTTCTGCTGTATGAGAATTTACTATCCGAAGTATGTAGGGAAGGAAGCCAAATGCTCTTGATGGTGACTGAGAGACAAAAGCAACCTATCAGGCAAAGTTGAGGGTTTTTACTTCAATGTGATTTTTACCTACTTACTGGCAGTGACAACCTTGGACAAGTTGCTAAAACTCTTTGAGCCTCAATGGCCTAGTTTGTAAAATGGGTATAAAATGAGCCATCCAGAGGATGCTGCTAGCACTGTTACTAGGACCCAAATGGAAAGAACAAAAAGAGCCAGGATTACTTGTTTTTACTAATGTCATCGGCAGGTAATCTCCTCTCCTCTCTTTTCCCTCTTCGTTGGTGAGAAGTTTCTTCTGTTCCCTTTGGTTTCTGTATGTCAGTTTATGCCTCTCATACATGTGATGATCTCATAGTTGACAATATTTACTTTCTCTCCATTTCAGCTACCCATGCTTTTAGAACAGTTTCTCTGAACCTGCGGTCATATACTATTGGCCGCAGAGTCGCCCAAATGTGTGCTTTAAGTGGGCATGTACATGCCCAGCCCAAAACTGCTGAATTGAAATTTCTGTGGGTGAGACTTAGAAATATGCTTTCATAACAAATCCTCAGACTGACTTCATTGCAGCTGGGAAACACCTCTGACTCCCTGGCCTATCCTTTGACTTGTCTGACCGAATCTGTCTAATTGCCTCTGAAATAACTTCACACGATAAGACTTTTTGACCTTTTGTCAGAAATTCCAGCACATAGACTGCTCTTTGCCCTTTTTATAACTTTCATGTGAGGAATCTGGCTCCGGGCCAAAATAAGTCTGTGTGATATTTTTTTTTCAGACCTGAACGCAAGCAGTTACAAAGACGTTACCTGACAGGCCTCATCAGAGAAAGCTGCCTCCCGCTACCAGACTTGTCCCCAGCCCGTCTACTGCAGGTGCTGAAGGGGGTTGCAGTCAGGGGCCTAGTCCCCCTGGCCGCCTTGTTTTTCTACGTGTCCGAATTCCTCTTTATTTGTAAGCTTTTTAGTTGGGGACTCCCACAGAGCTTTCCTTAGGCATCTCTGCAAAAGCTGGGAGAGACACGAAGACACAGGTCTTTATTCTGGCTTGGTACTCTACTTTCCCACTACTAGCTCTTTCCCTCTCCCTCCTCTGACCCCCTTTCCTCCCAGGTCAACAAAACTACTGGAACCTTTTGTTTAGGGCTCCATCAGCAATGATATGACCCTTACTTTTGTGCTGATCTACCTGCCCCTAAAGCAGAGACCTTCAACCATGGGGAAAATGGAATAGGATGCGAGTCACGGCTTTTTCTGAGGTAACTCTTTGTTTCTCGTAAGTGATCAAAGGCTTGACTGTTAACTTTCATTGTTTGGCTTGTTGGTTTTCATTGGCTACTCTGCCACTCAGCAGCTTAGTTCTTTCTCCAGCTCAGCTGAGATCCTGACATGGCCATGTTCCAACTCTCTTACAACTTACCCAAAATCTGTTACAGTAAAACCTTGGAGTGCAAGTAACCTGCTCTGTGAGTGTTCCACTGGATGAGCAAATATTTCTAATAAATTTTAACTTGATAAACGAGTGATGTCCAGCAATACGAGTAGTATGTGACACAGAATGTCACAAGATTCTAACTGAGCCAATGGTTCTCTTTCTCCCTTTCTCTCTCTCTCTTTCTCTCTCTCTCTCTCTGCAGGATTGTGGGTGATCATCTCCCATGCTTTGATGCTCAGTCTCAGGCTGCAGTGTCTGGAAGAAATCAGTGACTTATCAGCACATTGGAATGTGCCCACAATTGGCACTAGTGTATTTTTTGTTACTTCAAATCACCTATGGACAGTCCTTTGCTTTTCCATACAAGAGTAAGCTTAGGAATGCTTTGCTTCATTCTAGGTCAAGCTGTCTGCTGATACAGAACCTTTCCTCTGCTGTCTTATTGCCAGTTACATTAAATATGGTATAGGACAAGAGCTTATTAATACTGTGATCAACATCCATGCGAGCATATACAATGGCCCCCATGCAGAAAAAAGAATCCATTGAGCCAATAGATAGCAGTGATTCCATTAGTGATGGTGAAAGTTGTCCTACATAATAACCCTCCTCTTTCTTGTCTCCTTCACACCAGCCATGAAGATTTTCAAATGTCATGGTAGGTTAATTTGCTAATTTTCTTAATTACTTTGTATTATATTACATACAGTATTGTAATCATTTTTATATGAATATTTGGGGGTTGTGGAATGAATCATCCGAGTTTCCATTATTTCCTATGGGGAAATGCACATTGATATACAAGTGCTTTGGATTACAAACAATTCCAGAATGAATTATGCTCACAAACCAAGATTTTACTGTAATTAGTATTATGGAGCATCAGGGAAAAAAAAAAAAAACTTAAAAAAAATCGTCGTGGTGGAACCCAATTGTTTCCACTCCCTGAGCCCACACAGGAGTGCGGGGGGGCCGGGGGGACTGACAGCTGCAGGAAAACTACATCACAATCCCCCCTTTGAAACAAGGATTGGACAATTGCCAACCTCCCCCAGGCCTTCAGCAACGCCAGCAACCCTATGACTTCTTCCTCAGTCCTGCCATTTCACCCACTGGTCACCTGATTTATATTTTCAACCATGTTCAACTTCTGACCTCACTGTTTCCCCTGTAGGCTCCAAAAGATTCTTTGATTTATAGCTCATAAAGAAATTAAGAACCAAAGGACAGGGGCGCCTGGGTGGCTTAGTCGGTTAAGCGTCCGACTTTCGCTTAGGTCATGATCTCGCGGTTCGTGGGTTCGAGCCCCGTGTCGGGCTCTGTGCTGACTGCCGGCTCAGAGCCTGGAGCATGTTTCAGAGTCTGTGTCTCCCTCTCTCTCTGACCCTCCCCTGTTCACGCTGTCTCTCTCTATCCTAGAAATAAAATAAAAATATTAAAAAAAAAAAAAAAAGAACCAAAGGACAAAAACTTTCTCAAATTCCTGTCGCTGATTTTAAAACCTATCTCCCCCCACCCCTTCTCTTGTTTACAATGAAATCTCCCTTCTATTTTCACCATCTAATATCTTTATCTGTGCTCTACTTATTATTTCTCACTTTCTCAAGGACTTTATTTTATTGATTTCTCTCTGTCTTCCCTGTATTGATAAACCTCTTGCATTCTGCTGGCTGCTTCACATTAACTTTTAAAATTATCCAAGTGCTCCCAGTTTATAAGAAAATAAAACAAGAAACCCCACATCGCCCCCTGGCTTCTCACTTCCTTCAACTATTTGGAAATTCTAGCCTACGGATGGCTCCACTTCCTCACTATTTAGTACTCGACTGAGAAAGTGATTTTTAAAATATTATTTATTATCTTTGATGAATTTCAGTTTCAATAGAAGTAGAAATAAATGGCTAGTGGATTTCATATTGGGCAAGCAAACCCAGATAACACTGAAACTTAAATGTCAAAGCTTATCATGACAGCATACCCAGTGACGACAGTATCTCAATATGGACAGGAGTTAAATTTTAAGACCTTAGCTGTGATTTGACAAAAGAAACCCCAGTTCTACATTCTACACTCTTCTATTTCCATCAGACTGGGCTTCTCTATGAGTAATAATAACTGTTCCAGCTAAATTAACCCATAGAGATGTTTAAATGTCTTTGTTTTTCATTTAAATAAAATATCATTAGATATGGTGTTAATATAAATAATTATAGATTATAAAACATTTTCATAATTGGAGAAAGTACTAATGGACATCATTTGTTTTAAAATTTTCTTTTTTTCAAAAATAATGCCATTTGGGCATTTTTGGAGTGATGAACAAGTACATGACAAATGAAGTCCTTTTTGTTATACGTCAAACTTGTATGTGTATTTTTGTGGGCACAATAGACTTTGTATTTGCACTCACTTTTACCAATTCCACCACTGATTTAATATTGGTTATAAGTGATAAATAGAAAAATTATTCTTAGATATATATTAAAGCTGTTAAAACTTCATGGCCAGTATGGGTTCCAATGAAGCATTTTAGAATAGATTTTCCAATTGGAATATTTATCTGCTTATGTATTCACTCAAAAATCTATAGTTCTTCTTAAAATGATCACTGAGTTCTGGGGCGCCCGGGTGGCGTAGTTGGTTAAGCGTCCGACTTTCGCTCGGGTCATGATCTCGCGGTTCGTGGGTTCGAGCCCCGCGTCGGGCTCTGTGCTGACTGCCAGCTCAGAGCCTGGAGCCTGTTTCAGTCTGTGACTCCCTCTCTCTCTGACCCTCCCCTGCTCACGCTGTCTCTCTCTCTCCTAG
>NW_024081464.1:819388-841129 GCF_003009895.1 Hyaena hyaena | reverse complement strand
ATCTCGCGGTTCGTGGGTTCGAGCCCCGCGTCGGGCTCTGTGCTGACTGCCAGCTCAGAGCCTGGAGCCTGTTTCAGTCTGTGACTCCCTCTCTCTCTGACCCTCCCCTGCTCACGCTGTCTCTCTCTCTCCTAGAAATAAATAAAAATCATTTAAAAAAAAAATGATCACTGAGTTCTATAACTATATTTATAGAACTCCATGATACACCATGACTATGTATGTGTGGGGGAGTAGGGGGTTGAGCTTGGCAAAATTGTTATGAAAGTAAATGAAGTTTAAATTCACGTTTCCTTAAAATGTTTTTCTCTTTATTTTGTGTAGACAAGGGCAAGAATGCAAAGCATTAACAATTTATATAAGTATCCATTGCATATCAAATAACAATGCCCATCTTCATTTAGGTCACCACAAGTAGGTATCTTTCCAAGTAGGTATACACATAAAAACAGCTGAAATTTGAAACATGCAAGCACTGACTTTAGAAGTCTCTTCATGAAGTTTCTGTCTACACCCATTAGTATATTGAGGTACAGTATACTATACATAGGTCATTCAGAGTAATCCACACAATAGAGCATATATAGTAATGTAAAGGCAGTGATTAAGGGCAGCATTGCCTGGGTTGGAATCCTGGCTTCCACACTTCCTAGTCATGTCCACTTGAGCAAGTTACCTAAGCTCTCCATGCATTTCTCATCTGTAAAATATGGAAAATGATCAAAGGATCCTTATAAAAATATAATATGTTCATGTTTGCAAAAACTTTATAGCACAGTCCTTCAGGACCAATGCAGGCATTCTCTTAGAGGCCAGGAATATTAGCTGCTGAAAGCACTCTCTCTCCATGAGAATCACCCTTATTTAGCAGAGACAAACAGGCCACCCAAAGTTATGCCTCCTCCTGCCAGTTGAAGACCCAGTTGAAGTTTGTCCCACCCTTCCCCAGCCAAATATATGTACATATGTAACACACACACACACACAAACACACACACACAAACCCTCCCTGGGAAAGCGGTCAGGATTAATGCCATCCTTAAAGATGTAAAGAATATAATAAATATGTAACTTATCCCCCACCCAAATAGGGTAAGGAGAAATCTGAAAAATAACACTAGACTATCAAAACTCAAATAAGTAGTAATTATAATTTCTGTTTCAGGGTCAGATATTTTATTTTTATTAGAGCTACATATAGGTTATGTAATGTACACTAACTCTCCTGCCATCTTCTATAATATAGCCTTGGACCTGGTCTAACTTGAAACTGGATGACTTGTCATTCCACAGAACACCAGCATGGTCCACTATATGGATAAAATTGTACTAAAAGGACTTGGAGATATAAGTATACTGGAGGCCCTGTAGAACAGATATGCTCCCCAGGATGGGAGGCAAATTCATGAAAATTCCAGTGATATTTGTAGGGATCCAGTGATCTGCGGTACACCATTTATCTTCTCTCCAAAATAAAGGACAAATTACTATATTTTTCCTCTTTCACCACTCAGAACAAAGATCAATAGCTAGAGGCCTTCTAGGATCTGAAAGGAACCTCCTTCTCACTCAGAAATATTACCTTATCCCCTCAACCAAGTGGCATGGAAAACGTCCCACTTTGAGTAGAGATCAGAAAAAGAAAGGGCTGTAGAGTGGGTTCAGGCTAAGTGCAAGCATCCTGCCACTCGATCCATCTGATGACATTTATGGTACAAGTACCACAGATGGAAAAAGACTACACGTGTAGCTTATGGCTGGCCCCAGTGAGAGAGTCACAATACAGACCATCTGCAACAGAGAAATATACAGCCTTAAGAAACAGCTCTCCTACCTCTGTTTGGAGAGAGAGAACACCTGACTTTGCAGCCAGAACTAGCCAACATGTTGGCACAAGTCATAAGGTTGGTGGTCCCAACAGCAATCCAAGGAAAGCTCCAAGTGGGACATCCAGTACTAGGCATAAACATGTAAGTTATCTGCATGAACAGGTGTCCTAGGCCCCCAAGCCATCAACTACTGTTACACTGGTGTTTATCTTTACCTTGGATTAAGGGAAAAAAGTCCCTTATAACTAGAGACATGAGGTGAGATGGAATACCTTTTGAAAGGCCTAACTCAGTGCCAGCTTGGAAATAATAGACAAATGAGCACAAAGCAATGTCCATCGAGCTCCAGGATACATTCAGAAGCAACAATCACTATATGACACCATGTTCACAATACATACAACACATGAGGCCAGGGAGCAAAGGGTAGAAGTAAGCATGGCTCCACCTACCATTTCTCCTGGCACTTACTTGAGGAATTTGTCAAACTTGTATCTCCAGGCTCTGGGAGTCTAGGAATCCAGGATCCCAGAGAAGGAAACACTCCCACTAGTAGATATAGTAAGAGTCCTAGATGTACAAAATCTTTAAAACTTGCGAACAAGACTATATATTGGCTTTATTAATATTATTAAAATATATAGTAATTAAGAACACAAAATCATGCCAGGTTAAGAAAAGTATGAGAGACGCCTGGGTGGCTCAGTCAGTTGAATGTCAGACTTTGGCTCAGGTCAGGATCTTGCTGCAGTTCATGGGTTCAAGCCCTGGGTTGGGCTCTGTGCTGACAGCTCAGAGCCTGGAACCTGCTTCAGATTCTGTGTGTCTCTCTCTCTTTGTCCCTTCCCATTCCATGCTTTCTCTTGCTCTCTCACTCTCTAGCCCTCTCTCTCTCTCACTCTCTATCAAAAATAAATATTTTTTTTAAATTTAATAAAGAAGTATGATCAGAAGACATACACAGTCTTAATATAACTGTAATATTATAACTATAATTCTTATTTCATTAATATATACCTAAAGAAGACTGGCATATTTCTGATGTTGAGGAAGCTATTATACTCAGTCTCTAAAACCAATGATGTCATAGAGAAATGAGCATCTGAGTGCTACATGACACCCTGGTAGTGGGGCTCGGGGAGATAGTCACATCATGATGTGTCTGAAGCTACATAAGGTGGTGTAGTGTGGTGATTCTATGTTTATTTCTGCATATTTAGAATATTTCATTATTAGATGAACACACAAACAAATCAAGTTCCATACAAACATTTCACTTATAATCACCCAGGTAGTCAAAGGAATAGCCCTTCCACGGAGGCCTGTGTGAGCCCCTGGCTTGCAACCACAGGAGAGATTAGAATTCTAAAAATATTTTAATTAACATTAGCTCATATAGGGAACAATCATGTCACTTTAATTTTGATCACAACTTTATTCAGTAGGGATTATCTTTTCCTTCTTCTCAATTAAAAACCTGGAAGGCCCATGACCAGCCTTCTGGTCGCTAAGATAATTTTAAAAGTGTGCTTATTACTTTTAGTCATTGAAAGTAATTTATTTCAGTAATTAGAATGCCTGCAGTAATTAGAATGTCATTAAAGACTCTGAACTTGACTTAGCCTGAGCTCCTTTCCAGATACAGTGTTAGGTTGTGCAAGGAGTAGGGGGTATATGCAATGGGATAATCTGACTCATGTGTAGCCAAGCAGCTTTGGGCTTTTGATTTCTAAGATGGTCCTTTTCTCTTGGATGCTCATAAGTGTTTTGAAGATAGAGTTTCCCTCTTGGACTCCTCTCTTCTGCAATTCTCCGACCCAGGCCTATGACAGAAGTTGTACTTCCATCTGTAATGAGTAATGAGATCACACTCCAAGCAGCCTTCATGGACAGAACCCGACTGGATCACATGCAGGCTTTCTCTCCTGCCTGGTGCAATACGGCCCATCGAAAGACTGCAATAACTTTGCTCCGGTGAACCTAACAAGACTTTGCAAATCCCAACAAAACTCTCCTGGCTCCAATAACGAAGAAGTTAATCTCATCCTTCTGGATAAGGTTTCGGTTTCCCAAGAAGAATTAAAACTTCAGTCCTCATTGCACTCTGTCTTAATCTGATGTGAATTAGTCTCTAGTCTTCATAGACAAGAAACACATTTCAAAGTTTTCCAAACAGTCCCCTTGAAGTCCCTTGACTGGGTTTGGGCTACATCTTAGTCCTCTCCCCACTTCCCAATGTCTGGGGAATGAAGTGGAGAGATTCAGAGCACTGCAAGGATTCTCTCCAAATGAATCTCCCTACCAGTCTTTTTTAGTCCATCCTTTGATTTCCATCTATATGACAAACATACATGATGATGTATAACGTAATGGTTGCTCATTTGCATATTTGTGAAAGCTTGGCTAAATCACCATACATAGTTACATGGTTTTTTTCCTTAAGATGATAGCTTATCTGGATAGTGGCTACCAGGAGGGAAACAGCTCCTTGGAATCATTTCCTTTTTAAATCTATATATGGAGGGGCGCCTGGGTGGCTCAGTTGGTTAAGTGGCCGACTTCAGCTCAGGTCATGATCTTACAGTTCTGGGTTCAAGCCCCACTTCAGGCTCTGTGCTGACAACTCAGAGCCTGGAGCCTGTTTTAGATTCTGTGTGTCCCTCTCTCTGCCCCTCCTCCACTCATGCTCTCTCTCTCTGTCTCTCAAAAAAAAATGAATAAATAGTATTTTTAAAAAGTTAAATCTATACATGGAGTGGGAGCCGGTAAATTCTATTCTTTCTCAGTGAAAAGAAATGAAAAAGCTAGTCTCTTCTTTTTTTTTGTTGGTGTTTTATCAGTTCCTTAGAGACTACTGAAAATACAGGGAACATAAGGTTATAAAGTTATTGTAAGATTCTTAGAAGGACATTTACAAATTGTTCAGGAAAAAAAAAGTGTAGCAAGCCCTTCAAACTGAGTTCTGTCCTTCAAAATTCTGCAATGTTTCACCAGTTATTTAAATTACTGAAGCACAGTGGAAAAGAAATACTTAAAATGTGATGTTTCCTTCAAAAAATATTGAAACCTAATTGCCCCAAAGCTCACAACACATTTTTAAAATAAACACAATACATGCATTGGGTTAAAAACTAAATTGTTGAGACTAAAGAAGGTTAAGTTTTACCCCATCTTTGTCTCTCTCTCTCTCTCTTTTTTTTAAATCTTTATTTATTTATTTTTGCAGGGGTTGGGGGTGATACGGGAGGGACAGAGAGAGAGACAGAATCCCAAGTGGACTCAAACTCACAAACATGAGACCACGACCTGAGCCAAAATCAAGGTCAAGGATCAAAAGTCTGCCACTTAACCAAGTGAGCCACCCAGGCACTCCTGTTCCAATCTCTTTACAAGGATCTAATTTCTCTAAAGAAATCTTTATCTTTCTACTAAAAATGTATTCATATAAATGATATGTACAACTAGATACATTCTCTTGTGTCTTATTTTTTGGAGGAGGGTCATTTGTTTTTTATTGAAATATAATTGACATATAACATTATGTGAGCTACAGGTGTATAATATAATGATTTGTTATTTTCATATATTGTGAAAGCCTGGCTAACTCACCATACATAGTTACAACTTTTTTCCTTAGGATGTAACCTTTTAAGATCTACCTTGGAAACTTTCATATATGCATTACAGTATTATTAACTATAGTTACCATGCTGTAACATTACATGCCCCGACTTTTTTTTTTTTTTACAACTGGAAGTTTTATCCACTGAATAATATACTTGGAGATTTTCCAACACCAGCATATAGAGCTCCTCACTGTGTGAAATAGATACATTACAGGGACATAAAACATTTTATTTAACTAGCCCTGTGTTGATAATTATACAAGTCATTTCCATTCTTTTGCTGTTACTGTGTTGTAGAAAGCATCCTTGGAAATGTATTATGGAAGACTGGAAAGAATATCCATGTGATAAATTTCTAGCTGAATACCTGGACCAATGAGGCCATTCATGTTAGCTTTTTTTTTTTAATTTTTTAATGTTTTTTAAATTATTATTTATTTCTGAGAGAGCGAGCGAGCGAGCATGGACAGGGGAGGGCTAGAGAGAGGGAGACACAGAATCCAAAACAGGCTCCAGGCTCTGAGCTAGCTGTCAGCACAGAGCCAGATGCGGGGCTCGAACCCACAAACGATGAGATCATGACCTGAGCCGAAGTCGGTCGCTCAACTGGCTGAGACACCCAGGCGCCTCACATGTTAGCATTTAACAAATATTGTCTAACCGCCCTCCAACAGGATTTCATCAACTAGCACTTCTACAGTGGCTAATAATAAAAGTTTCCCAAATTCTCACAAACAAAAAATGTTACCAAATTTGTAAATGTTGGTCCTTCTACAGAGAAAAATAGTATATATTTAATCATCCTTTCCTATATTTTTTACCAATGTAGAATTGTTTTACTGTACTTTGAGAATCCACCTCGTTTGTTTCTTTTTTAATGGTTATTTGTCTTTAAAAAAAAAAATTAGTCTGGGGGTGCCTGGATGGCTCAGTTGGTTAAGCATCCGACTTCTGCTCAGGTCATGATCTCACGGTTCATGAGTTCAAGCCCTGCATCAGACTTTGTGTGGACAACTCAGAACCTGGAGCCTGCTTTGGAGTCAGACGCGCTACCGTTGCGCTACGAGGTCCCTGGAGCCTGCTTTGGATTCTGTGTCTCCCTCTCTCTCTCTGCCCCTCCCCTGCTCGTTCTCTGACACTCCCTGTCTCTCAAAAATAAATAAACGTTAAAATCTTTTTTAAAAAGAAATTACATTAAATAAATAAATAATAAATAAATAAATATTAGTCTATATGTCCCTTGTATAAACCGCTAAAATTAGCAGCCCAGAACTTTTTTGCTTTTTTACATATTACAAGCCACTATCCTGACCAGAAAATATAACTCTTAGAGTAAAGGTGTCTTATTCTATACACACAAAAAATAATTCCTAAAATGAAGTTCTGTTTCTAAAAGTTTTTAAATGTTTTTATTTATTTTTGAGAGAAAGAGAGAGACAGAATATGAACATGGGAGAGGCAGAGAGAGAGGGAGACACAGAATCTGAAGAAGGCTCCAGGCTCTGAGCTGTCAGCACAGAGCCCAACGTGGGACTGGAACTCATGAACACCAAGATCATGACCTGAGCTGAAGTCGGATGCTTAACCGACTGAGCCACCCAATGAAGCCACCAAATGAAGTTCTTAAACCCTAAGGCCAAATGTCCCAATTCTGATTTCTAAAATACATATCTGAATAATCCAAAACAATTTTGAAAAAGTAAATATTATAATATTTATTGGGCAGAAGAAATAGGTAACCAAAAAGAAGATAATTTAAAAAAAATATAACTTGAAGTTGTCTTCTACTTTTGGTCATTGTTTTGTATGTCTTGTTCACTACCTCATTATTCTTTTCAATGCAAATTATGTAGATTAAAGACTACAAAAGGGTGCCATTTGTTCTACTCTCTACTGTTTGGAAGAAAGAAATGTGGGACCCCAATTTTTCTCATGTGTGTTCACAAGCATCTGTTAGTTGCTCTGTGGAGCCATTTACTCTTTCCTAATATGTCACAAGTAATAGTTGGAAATGCGGGTCAATAGTTTTGACCAAAGTTGTTATCCTACCCCATAAGGTGGGGTAAGAGGGTGGCCTCCTTAGGGAATTGAATATTTTCTATCATATTTTCTATAAACTTTCAGTTTAATGAGGTGATTGTGCAATGAGAGAACTGTCTTTCTTCAAAGATGAACTCAACTTATCATATGTGTTCTATTTGTGTTGTAGTAAAATACTAACTTGCATTTGACAATACTGTCACCCCTTCTGGCTTAATATGTGATCATTCAACTCTCGCCATACCCTCCCAACTAAACTGATCTCAATTCCTAGGAGCTTCACATACGCCCCAGCAGCAAAAGAAGCATGTCTGTTCCATATCACTTTCTCTCTTCTCACGGGCCACCAATGGAGAGTGGCTGACCCACCCAGCAATACAGTTTCTGCCTATTACTGGTCATCATCACCCCCTGACATCTGCTATAATTGGATGAGGGGGAGAGAAGGTATCTGCTGTAGTTTCCCATGGCCTCCTATGGCAAGGGCCACAAATTTCTCATTCTGACCATAGACTTCTTTCTGTCAGTCTGTTAACCTCTCAGCATTTCTACAGGGGCTGAGTAACACTTACCTATGTTTCTTACCACATACTAAAGAAAACTGTGACTCAGCCCATCTGACTAGATACTTACCCTCACTAATTGCTACACTAACAATTAGTCCTGCAATGGATACAGGGCTTACCAGAGAACCTTTAGCTCTGGGACTCCCCAAATTATTGGTATTTCTACTATGTTTTTTAGGGTTTCCACTAGAAAGATGCAGAAAAGTGGGAAGAATAGGGATGCTTCCTACTCAAGAAACCAGCATTTAAATTTCGTCATGGCCCTCCAGTTCTCCGTATCTTCCTACAAACTCTGTGTATTTACATATTTTGGAGCAGAAATTACTTCCCTCATCACAAAGCAGTCTTCCCTATCCCACAGTTGATAGGTAAAACTTAAAGGGCCCTGGCTATTGTTCTTTATCTTTAAAGTGATTTCAAAAACTCTTTTCTCTCTTAAGCTGTCATTGTAAGCTTTCAAGAGCTTATTTTGGAATATAAAAGAAGATCACTTCTCAGCCTTTTGGCTAAGATCAAGTGTGGAATATAACGGAAAATTTTTCTGCTCTTTCTTCATACATCTGCCTTCCTCTTTAGGACACAATTATAGAAATTACTGTTGATGCCAGGATGATAGGGAGGAAGGCATTAGTACAGAGATTTAGAGGGGTGGTCTTAGGGATGATCAAGTAGCCTCCTTTTTTAATGTGTATTAAACAGGGGAGGGGCAGAGGAAGGGGGAGACAGAGGACCCAAAGGGGGCTCCACACTGACAGCAGCGAGTCTGATGCAGGGCTCAAACTCATGAACTGTGAGATCCTGATCTGAGCTGAAGTTGGACGCTCAACCTACTGAGCCATCCAGGAGCCCTTCAAGTAGTCTCTTAATATCTCAACTATGCCAGTAAATTATGCCAGTAAAAAGTGATAGGGAATTGTCAAGTTAGAGCAAGCTATCAGGAGAGAAAAGACACTAAATCTAAATAGAATCAAATGTATTCCCTTTTCTTTCCTTGTAGAAAAGGTTGTTCTGTAATGAATAATTGCCATGTTGCCAAATGGAATCTACCACGGCTTTGCATAGTTCATCATTCTTTCCTTCTAAGATATTTCCTTCAATTAGCCTCCAGGGCTGCTTCTTTGTCTCCTCTAATTCTTTATCTTATTAAATTGAGGAATTTTGCCCTAACTTTAATTTCTGAAGCTTTTCCTCTTTGTTATTAACCACATTGATCTTATTTGTTTTCATGTCTTAAAATAATAGCAACATGCAAGTCATCAATTGTTGATTTCTAATTTGAAGAATTGGGTATTTCTTCATTTTATATGTATATGTGTGTGTGTGTGTGTGTGTCTTATGTCATATATATGACATCTTACATTTAAGACCTTTAAAAATAAACTCACTTCTAGTGAACTATGTTCACCAGACAATCTCCTCATCTATGTAATGGTAACTCAATTCTTCCTATTACACTCAGACCAAAGTTTTTTTCTCTCACACCCTTTATCCAATCCAGTAATAAATTCTGTCAGATTTGCTTTCAAAATATATTCAGAATTTGGTCACTTCTCACCACCCTCACCAACACTACCCTTGCCCCAACCACAGTTATTTTACCTATATTAATGTAAGTGCTTCCTAAGTGGAAATTCTGATTTTCATTTTCATCTTATCTCCCTCTGGTCCAATCTGCACATAATTTCAAGGAGGAGTCTCTTGAAAAGAGGAACATTCCACTTTGTCATCAAGGTACTCTAGAAGCTTCCTGTTTCCTTCAGGGGAAAAAAATGGTAAACTTTTTTACAGACACCAAATAGGCCACATAAAATGAAGTGCCTGATTACCTCTCACCTGATCTCTAACATGCCTCCACTTATTAATTAACCTCCAGCCACACAAGATTCCTTGCTGTTCTTTGAAAATGATATTGACTTAGTCTTCTGCATTTACTGCTCTCACTGCCTTGAGCCATCTTCCTGTGGGTTTCCTAGATAGCAGAGCCTATAAAAATTTTAGTGCCAATCTTTTATTGGATATTGCAGTCTCAAGAAATCAGGAGTGTGGAGGAAAAGGGAAGTCGGTTAAGGTAGAATGGAGGAAAAGGGAAGTCGGTTAAGGTAGAATGAAATGCAAATATAATGCATCTGACTGAGCTGGCCAGATACATGGAAAAATGCAGCTGCTTGCCAATCTGTGCAGTAAGTCTCTGGAGAGGTCATATGGATATGTTGCATCTCAGAGTCTGTCAGAGGACGGAGTAAGAAGAGTTTAGTTGCTAGTTCCTTCTGGTCTCTAACCACTTAACATTCAACCCAGATGGATTCAACACCCTACACGTCATAAGTTCATCAGTAGCACTGAGCACAAAAACATGGCTGAGTGTGGTAGGGGAGCACTTGCACAGAATCTGGTACAGATAACTCCTTACATTCATAGATTCACTAACACGCTCTTCTACAAGCACGATGCCTTCAATTCTTCCACTGAAAGAGGAAATATAAATCCAATAGAGATGAGACCAATTATAATACCCCAAAGATCCAAAACTGTAACTCCTGGAACTACACTTATTTCCAGACTCATTATTGGTCTTTGTCAAACCTCTTCAACTTCCCATTCCATACACCTCTCAGTCTGAGCCAGAAATTTGAATGATGTAATTGTCTTGCATGGAAAGTCTTCCTCAATCTGAGGGCTCAGAACTTTTCTTCACCTTGTCTTTAATGGACCATGGTTGCTGTAATTACCCATCGCTGTTATTATCACTGAGCATAAATGCCTCAGAAAATTTCTTAGACTTCAGACATATACCTCCAGGCCCCATTGTGTAATCAGTCCCAGTTCTTAGAGATGTAATTATGTGAAACTAATTAGTCTTAAGATCCAATGCCTATAATTTACAAAGACTCCTTCAAAAACTCTGAGTACCTAACTTCTAATTAGTTAATTTTCATTCTTGATTTTGTAAAGAAGTCCCCCCACTACATTTTATAGTCTTCAGGCTTCACCAAATTTGGATAAGCCAGAGTCAGTTACTCCAAGGAGTACAACAATGCCTCTTTTTTCCAGTTGATTCACTCATTTAAGACACCTGAATAGGTGGGGGCTAGTCATCACCAGTGTTGTGACTCAGCTGGTTGAGCCTCTAGCTCTTGATTTCGGCTCAGATCATGATTTCATGGTGGATTCAAGTCCCATGTCTGGTTCCATGCTGACAATGTGGAACCTGCTTGGGAGTCTCTCTCATTCCCTCCTTCCTCTTCTTCTTCTTCTTCTTCTCCTTCCTCCTCCTCCTCTTCTTCTTCTTCTTCTTCTTCTTCTTCTTCTTCTTCTTCTTCTTCTTCTCTTTCTCTCTCTCTCTCTCTCTCTCTCCCTCAAAATAAATAAATAAACTTAACAAAAGATATCTAAATAGATGTAGCAAAGGCTTCTAGTTCACTGTAATACATAGAATGTCTTCTGGTAGACATATTACCACCAGAAAAAAATGACTTCTAACTTGACAAAGATTAAAGTTGCAATATATCAAACACAATTACACAGTTGCTCACTAAGAGTGATGTGACAGGAGCCAATTCTACTTCCAGACTTCGGTTCCTGAATCTGTGTCCACCAGTTCTTGAGAATACAGTACTATAGATGGTCTATTGGTTCAGCACTGGGATTGCTTCTTGGAAGATAGGGTCTTAGGCCTATGACAAGTTAGGTAAGCACTTAACAGGCTAGGCCACCTTTTTATTAGGTGATTGGCTTCTAGGATAGGGTACACGGTAAATCCCATGAATCCTACATTTAAAAGTATATTGTTGTATCTCCCATGCCATAAGACTGGTCACTTTGTCTCACGCAATATTGAAATGAATAGAAAAGTCCTTCTGTATGTTATCATATAGTGCTACATGCAGAAACATCATGACCCAGACTCTCCCATAAAGGCAATAATGATGTTCAATGATTCTCTCTCCAACAAAGGTCAAAACCTCATCTCTCTGGTTTTATAAGCATGTGGTTGATACCAAGCAATCTCCCTAGGGGGTCAGTAAATGCACTGACCAAAAATCTACAGTAGGGAAAATCTGGAAAAGTGCATAAACATGACTTGTCCCCTCGCTTCTTTCGTGTCTCTTCTCAAATATGATCTTATTTGGGAGGTCTTCCCTCACTCCTTCATAGAAAACAGCATTACCTCCACCCCATCTCTCCAAATATAACTTACCATAAGTCCTTCATTTTTCCTTGAAACACACACTAACAGTAGACATTGACATGTTTATTTTTATGTCTGTATTCCCACTATAAAATATGCATTTCATGAAGGCACATATTTTGTCTGTTTAATTCTCTATACCTAAAACAATTTTAGCACATACTTAGCTACCAATATATATTTCATAAACATGTAAATAAATGCACTTGAAGAATGGATTTCAGAGTAACTGAGGTCTTCACAAATAATAATGTATCATTCAGAGAAGACAGTGCTGATTAGGAAGGACCCCTACAGAGCCCAATAACCACATATGACCATCAGCAAGGTTTGCAATAGAACTCCATTTTTTAACTTTCTATTTTGATTTGGAAAGTTATTTTTTATAAGAAAAACATTCAACATTAATGTCACTAAAATTCCATAAAATAAGTATTTTAACACCAAAGCAGCGGCAAAGCTATAAATTCAGAACAAGTTATTTTAGCTTAATACATTGAACTTAATTACAATTCAATACATAACTAACTGTCCTTACTTTCTCTTATTTTGCCACAAACTAATGTGCTTACTCTTCAAGCTTGGCACCTGACCCCTGCCATTATTCAGGAACAACTAGGTTGGATGACTCTCCTATAAAGTCACCTAGGACCCTGAATCACAGCACTTACCAAACTGTGTTATGATTGCCTGTTCACTTATGTACCAGATTTGAATTAATTCAGAGTCACAGAGTTTTGTTGTCTTTATTTTTTCTAAATGATAAAAACTTAGCTTGGGCCTCAAAAGAGTGACTTGTCAGTAAACTTCTTCCAAACTGGCTTTGGAACTTTTCCTACTTTGAGGGCTGTAAAATTATTCTGAATGCCTTAATTTTTCCTTTCAGAAAATTTGGCCACGTGACCTGTAATCTTTCATTTAAAATGGCTATTGCTGGGGCACCTGGGTAGCTCAGTGGGTTAAGTGTCCAATTCTGCACTTGGCTCAGGCCATGATCTCATGGTTCATGAGATCAAGCCCCACGTGGGGCTCTGAACCTGCTTGAAATTCTCTCTCTCCCTGTCCTTCTGCCCCTCCCCTGTTCACATGAGTGCACTCTTTCAAATTAATTCATTAATTAATTAAAAATAATAAATAAATTAAAAAGGTTATTGCTGAGGTGCTCATTGGTCATCATCCTGTGCCTGTCCTCCACCTCCATATTCAATTATGTGTGTATACTTATGTCTACCAGAACAGTGCCCTTTCCAAGCTCCCATGACAGGGTATCTCCTTGTTTCACAGATACATGCCATCAGACGCCATCTTGGATTTGTGCAGTTGTGAGGTATAGCTTCCTGCCACTTGTGGAAGTCTATCAATGATTTCACTATCTCTATATTCTATCTGCCACTTCTGCTCCTTCTAACTCCTTCATCAACAACTCAGAGTCGTCACCTGGATGTTTACCCCCACAATTTAAAGTTGTGTTAGTTCTCCACTCTATGAAATGGAAGTAAAAACTTCCTACACTCAAAGTTGAGTTTCATTACTCTCTCAATGATGGAAAAGTTGAAGTTGAAAAAATAATTCACACAATTTCATTCTTCTCTGAGTTTACTACAATAGTGACAAAAGCCAGAAGTGATTCTTTGGTTAAATTATTTTTCCACATTTGTCAATCTCCTATACTCCAAGCTCTTTGGTCCAGGGATTTTGCCCTTGATTGCTTTTCAAGGACCTTTCTGTACCAGAAACTAGAATATAGGAAATGTTTAAAAAATATTTGTTCAATGAAGGAATGAATTTGTGAAGACAAGTGTTGGCCGGCTATTTAAAAAAATGCCAGTTTAAAACATCTGATTAATACATGGTTTTCCCATAGAAAATTCTGGGTAGAAGATAAGGGCCACGTCTGCTCAGCTGTTGTATTCTTCAATTTAAATTAATAAGATGGTATTAAATATTTATGTATACATTTCTGGAAGAATGACTCATCTGAGTCCATTCTTGGGGCAAAGGTTGGGGCTTATGCATTGGTAAATTAACTTTCTAAAACAAAAAATGAAGAGACAAATGATGTCATGTGTCACATGCTTCTTATTTGGGGAATTTTATAACTTCTGTTTTATGTATGTTATACTTTCTTTTCTGTCAGTTAAGCTTATGAATATATTTTATAAGTGTTTGTAGAGTTCTAGGCTTATAATACAGTTATACAGTTATAATAGTCTAAAATAGACTAGCTGTACATCCAAAATTCAACTTCCACTCTCAGTGGTATGGAGTTGTCACTGAGAAACGGCTATCCAGTCATATACTGGGAAAGTATATGTCCCAGATCTCCTTACCATTAGACCAACTCCAACAAGTGAAGTGTCTGTGAAGGTGATAATGGACCCTCCCAGGCCTGGTCACAAAAACTCCAACAAAAGACCCTCTATTCTGATACTACCTTAGTCTGTTTGGGGTGCTGTAACAAAATACCATAGACAGGGTGGCCTAAACAACAAATATTCATTTTTCAAAGACCTAGAGAAGTCTAGGATCAAAGTGTGTCAGATTCAGGGTCTAGTAAGAACCCTTTTACCTGGTTTGTAGAAGGCCACCTTCTTGTTGTGCCCTCATGTGGTTGAGGGAGAGAGATAATGCGAGCTCTCTAGTCTCTTCTGATAAGGACACTAACGCCATTATAAGGACTCTATCCTTATAACCTCATCTAAACCTAGTTACCTCTCAAAGGCCCAAACTCCCATCACCATTACAATAGGGATTAGGGCTTCAAGATATGAATTGGCCAAGAGGTTCCTTTCAGTTCATTCAGTTTCTAACAGTTACCTTTGCAAATGACTCTAGTGGACACAGCCTCTAAAACCATTTGGAAGAGGGTAGAGTCCCTGTGAGTGTGGTACATGAACAACTGTACGGAAAAAGACTGCCCCACTGACCTGTTCATCCATCATCTTACATGTATAAGCAATATATTCTATTACACTCAAGGCATCTAGCACGTCTCAGTTGTATTTGTTATACCATTAGCCTACACGACTAATTGCAAGGAGATAAGGTGGAAGTATTAAATCTGTCCACTATGGCAGAGAGTTTAGGTTTCTACTACACGTTATAAAAGGAAATTATCTTCATTATAAATCAACATTTAGGACCAGCATGGGAAATAATCAAATTTTATTCATCTTTACATTATTCTCTCCCACTTCACAAGTTTGTCTCAACAATTCATACAGAAAATAACTCCAGTATTTGTTAAATGACCCTCAGATTACCAGTGGTTATGAGATATTAACAATCAGCATGAAATAACCAAACAAGTTTCACAATCAGATCTCTTACTTTGAACCTGGAGCATGAATTGCATGAGGAAAGTCACTGCCATGCTATTCATTAACTCAGGAAGAACGGTATTTCTGAGAAGTTTCCCTGAGGTGTACCCAGCAGAGCAACTTTTAACAAACTGCATGTAAGCATTTTACCACCATCACACATGGAGGGCCATTATCTGAGAAGCACTAAGAAATTCATTAAGTCTTCACTTCAGGGATATCTTTCAGAACGGAGTTTATGCTATACCACAGCATATATTTTATGAGGACCCGTGGGAAAAAAATCCCTTCAGTGCAAGAACCAGAAATAGTTGTACTTCTTTTTAAAAAAACTGATTTTCTTTTTTTTACAGACAATTAAGTATGGTGTAACAAATCTCATTCATTTCCTTTTTCATAAGAAAGCTTGGAGTCAATTATCAATTCACCTCCAGCAGGCATAGATACCCTGCATGTTTCACTTTTGTAGGAAAAGTACTTTATGGCTTTATCTTATTTTTTTAGCAAAAAAAAAAAAAAAGAAGAAGAAGAAGAAGAAGAAGAAGAAAGATTAATTTTTTTCTTGATTTCCCCACTTCCTTTGGTAATTTTGGATGCCATAGTATCTCAGTTCTTCATGCTCTTTCTGCACACGATCCAATTTAAAAATGCATATTTATCTTCTCTCATAGATACCTATAATTCATGAGCTAGGTGTATTAATTAAATACTCTAGATAAATAAAATAAATCAATGATGTAGTCATTTTATTATTCTTTTGCACCAGAGAATACACAAATGATAAAATAAATGAATTCAATGCTGATAAGGATCTTAAAATAGAAGGAGGCAAACCATAGAAGACTCTTAAATACAAAGAAAAAGCTGAGGGTTGCTGCAGAAGTGTTGGGTGGGGGGATGGGCTAAATGGGTGATGGGCATTAAGGAGGGCACCTGTTGGGATGAGCACTGAGTGTTACTTGTAAGTGATGGATCAGTAAATTCCACTGAAGAAACCATTATTACATGCTATGTTAACTAACTTAGATTTAAATAAAATATTTTTAAAAAGAAAAAAATCAAAACAAAATGCTACCTACCTGCATTCCAGTCATAAATCTCATCTATCCATTAAGTCATTTGTTTCCGCAATTGCTTTGTCTGAATAAATTACCTGAGCTCATAAAACTGAATAGGTGAAGATATCTTAGGCATCAAATACCAAATAAATCAAAGCAGGCTTAGCCTGAGCAATCCAGAAGCCAGAGGCAAGCTCTTAAAGATGAACTTCTATCTATGTCAGAAAGAATCAGAAAGTTTTCTGTTAAGCTCTATGACAAGATTGGAGGAAGGTGGAAGGGAGACAATGAGACAAGCTTACACTTCCCCCAAAGATTGTTCAGTTCTGATGAAAATTATATCATGCAGAGGCAGAAGCATAACGTCTGTCTTCACTATTTCTATGCCACTAATGCCTTCAAACACAGTAAAGGCTGCAGAAGGAACATACTGAAAACACAAGTTAAAGAAATGTGCTTAAATGTGTAACCATTAAATTCTTCTACACACAATGGTTGTAACAGCATATATTTTGAATGCATTTTTCCAACAACATACAGAAAAGTTTGGGGAAATTAATATTTATATAAATACCCTCTTCTATGGAGGACCAGAGAGCAAAGGATAATCAGGCAAAACATTCCATGATTAAATATTCCTTGTGTCCTCATACTTTTATTTATTTATTTATTTGCTTATTTACTTATTTATGTACTTAAATTCAAGTTAGTTCACATACAGTGTAGTACTGGTTTCCAGAGTATAACCCAGTGATTCATCACTTACATAGAACACCCAGTGCTCATCCCAACAAGTGCCCTCCTAAACGCCCATCGCCCATTTAACACCCCCTCCCCCTCCTCTCTAGCAACCCTCAGTTTGTTCTCTGTCTTTAAGAGTCTCTTATGGTGGGGTGCCTGAGTGGCTCATTCGATTCAGTATCCGACTCTTGATTTCAGCTCAGGTCATGATTTCATGGTTCTCAAGTTTGAGCCTCGTGTCAGGCTTCATGCTGATAGCATGGAGCCTGCCTGAGATTCTCTCTTTCTCTCTCTCTGCCTCTCCCCCACTTGCTCTTTCTCAAAATAAGTAAACATTTTTAAAAAAGATTCTCTCATGGTTTGCCTCCCTCCCTGCTTTTGTCTTATTTTTCCTTTCTTTCCTCTATGTTCATCTGTTCTGTTTCTTAAATTCCACATACGAGTGAAATCATGTATTTGTCTTTCTCTGATTAACTTATTTCACTTAGAATAACATACTCTAGTACCATCCATGTTGTTGAAAATGGTAAGATTTCATTCTTTTGATTCCCAAATAATATTCCCTTGTATATATATACACCATATCTTCTTTATCCATTCATCCCTCAATGGACATTTGGGCTCTTTCTGTAATGTGGCTCTGTTGATAGCACTGCTGTAAACATTGGGGTGCATATACCCCTTCGAATCAGCATTTTTGTATCCTTTGGATAAGTTCCTAGTAGTGCAATTGCTGGGCCATAGGGTAGTTCTATTTTTGATTTTTTGAGGAACCTCCATACTGTTTTCCAGAGCGGCTGCACCAGTTTGCATTCCCACCAGCAGTGCTAAAGAGATCCTATTTCTCTGCATCCTCACCAACATCCGTTGTTGCTTGAGTTGTTCATTTTAGCCATTCTGATGGGTGTGAGGTGGTATCTCATTGTGGTTTTGATTTGTACTTCTCTGATGATGGGTTTTATTTCTAACTGTTGCTGCTACCACCACAACTTGAGGGTGACCTTTTTGACTAGGTGTATGTAAATAACATTTTTACCTGATTTATCTATGGAAGGTTTGGAATTCTCAAAAGGATTCTTACTCTTAACTAAAGGAACATGATATAAAATAAAATAAAAAGAATTGCAGACAAATAGGGGGCAAAACACTTCAGAAGCCCAGAAACATAATTTTTGACACAGGACCTATTTATTTCTATTCCAAGACAAAGTTTAAGCAAAAATCTAAAGCTGGTCTGGCAAGCAAAGGTTTACAAGTTCATTCTCCTCTTCAAAATCCTCCCAAGGGTTTCACTTATTACAGGAAGAATCCTTCACAGGTTTTCATAAGCTGGCTCCCATACACATCTCCAGCCTTCCCCAAATGTGCTGCGGTTGACTGTCCCCTTTCCTTGTCTTGTCAGCTGTTCCTTCTCTCAGGAGAAATTCCTAGAACTTCTCTTCACCAGAGAACCGTCAGCTCGGAGCAAATAGTGCCTTCCAGGAGATGCTTCCCTTGATGTTCCATGGGCAGAGGTAACTGCTTTTTTACGTCACCACTTTTTTAAATACACAACTGTTTGTTGACCACTGTTCAGGTCACCATTTTTTAGATAGAATTGCCTTATTTATTGATCCTTTCATTACAATGCATTTTCCTCAGTAGTCACTTTGAAGTGACTAGCAAGCCATAAGCTCACTCTACAATATATGTAGTATATAGTAAGTTAATCAGGGATTAAGGAACTAGCTGACCCACAGTATCATGCTCAGATGAACTAATAAAATCGAAACACAGGATACTCCAAACCCCACTACAGTTTTTTAATCTTACTAAAATTATCCTGCTCATCGCAATCATGTACTACTGAGTTGGTCATATTTCAATGGGAATTTTTATTAATTCTTTGCCTCAAATCGTATACATAATTCCTAAGAAATACCAACATAGTCAGTTGTTTTGTTTTGTCACTCAGGAGAAAAAAATTTTTTCTCATTGCTAAAACCATTTTGAATAAGTAATCTGGTTGAAGATTGTTCTGCCCAGAATCAAAAAAATTATTACACTTGATCTTAGCCAAAAGGCCGAGAAGCGATCGAAAAAAAAATATTAAAGTCTATTCAGGAAAAATTGTAGTCACAACACTTTGAAATAGTTTTATTAATGAAACAAATATTAAATTATTTGATTTTTTTTTTAAGAGAATGAGCGCATGAGGAGGGGAGAGGGCAAAGAGAAAATCTCAAGCAGGCCCTACAATCATCGCAGAGCACTGATCCCACAATCCTGGGACCATGACTTGAGCGGAAAATCAAGTGTCAGACGCCTAACCAATGAGCCACCCAGGCACCGTGTTAAGTTATTTGATCTTGGGGAGCCTGGGTGGCTCAGTCGGTATCCTACTTCGGGTCGGGTCATAATCTCGCCATTCCCAAATTGGAGCCCCATGTCGGGCTCTGTGTTGACAGCTCAGAACCTGAAGGCTGCTTCTGATTCTGTGTCTTCCGCGCTCCCTGCCCCTCCCCTGCTAATGCTCTGTCTCTCTCTTTCTCAAAAATAAAAATAAACATTAAAAAAGTTATTTGATCTTTCCATGCACATAAAAATTGTGAAGGTCATTATGATCACATGCCCTATGAAAAGCATCTGTCCTGGTGGGCACCTACCAAGGTTTATACTTCTCATACTTATCTGGATTCGTTCTCCAACATGGTATCATGATTTAAGTTTGTTTACAGTTCTTTTGAGTTTATGTTATACAAAGCTGAATGGTGGGGTGAAATCATTTAAGAAAGCCCAGAAGTTGAATCTTGGCTCTTCAAATGAGCTACAGGCTCATGGCATTCTATACAAAATCTTGGAATCTCAGTTTTGTCTCATGTAAGATGGATTTCATAATCCTTTATCTTAAGCATATTGAGAGTTCCACAAGATTTTTCTTATGAAGCCATTGTGTATAGATCTGAGTTCCTGTAAGAAATAATTGATCTTTGTTACCTGAAATCATTTTATTTGTGTAATCCTAGCTTAGGAACATGACCTGTACATGCAGATCTTCTGGGTATAAATGAAGATTTACATTTTCGTGTAACAAAAGACAAATGACAAGTAGTGTGAACAACCAGGTTTGAATTTTGTGTGGCTAGAACAAATAGCAGACTGGTGGGCAAATTCTAGCAGTCAAAGCATCAGTTTTGTGGAACTCCTCTGTCCTTAGCAGAATATAAAAGACTTTCTGTCTGACTGACTGGAACTGAGTGACATCGCTACACAAAGTTGCAAGGGAGTGAGGGAAATTGGTTATCTGACCTTCCCTCATTTAAATGGGAAACAGTAAGAGAGAAGGGAGGTAGAAGTAAACCTTTGGCATTTCTCTTACTTTACCACTGATATTTAAATATTAAGAAAATGCTTGCAAATAAATGCCATGATATGATTAAGTTGCTCTCCTTCCAAGGCAAACATTAATTATCAATTAGGCTTAAAATATAGCCAGAGAAGAGAAAATACACTTGATTTTAGTTCTCTTAACTCCTTATTAAATAAAAATACACTGCTTTGCTTTTCCCCTTCAGTGAGTTCGTGTTGTTCATTTGAAATGCAACTAAGTTCACTTGTTTCTGGTTAAATTCTACTTTTTGTTTACCCTTCCCTATGCTTGTTTATGAATTCAGCTTTTGAATTTGTGAAACATTAATATGATTCTAAAATTCAGAATTTTTAAAGTAACTATACTCAGAGAAATGTCCTGCCCACACAATTCCTGCGCTCCAATCCTTTCATCTTCTCTACCGCTATCTCCCCTGTCCGCTAAGTACAATTATCACACTCGTTTCTGATGCATGTATGTTGTACAAATGAACAAACGTGTGGGTTTTTTGGTGGAATGGAAAGGGAACTGTCCATTTTCTACCTGGTTTTGGTCTTTCTCTTCTCAACCAACTAGAGTTATTTTCTTGGGGGGGTGGGGGACGCCTGGGTGGCTTAGTGCATTAAGGGTCCGACTTCAGCTCAGGTTATGATCTCACAGTTCAGATGGCTCTGACAGCACAGAGTTTGCTTCAAATCCTCTGCCCCTCTCTCTCTCTGCCCCTCCCTTGCTTGCACATATGCTCTTGCTCTATCTCTGTCTCTCTCTCAAAAATAAATAAAATATTAAAATAAATTATTTACTAGGGACGTTAACCCCTTGTGATAGGTGCTACAAATATTGTCTTTCAGATGTCCCAGTATTGTCTCTTGTCAGTCATCTCAACATTTTAAAAAAACCAAAAACATTTTTGGCCATTTACAGGGAATTTTTTTAATTGTAGGCAATTTTATCACTTTTTTTTTTTTTTACTACATCTGAATTTTAAGGCATAGCTAGAAAACCTTTATCTACATGTAGACT
>NW_024081464.1:754621-819096 GCF_003009895.1 Hyaena hyaena | reverse complement strand
TACGTGCAAACATATGGTATTTGTCCTTCTCTGCCTGACTTATTTCGCTCAGCATAACACCCTCAAGGTCCATCCATGTTGCTACACATGGCCAGATTTCATTGTTTCTCATTGCCATGTAGTATTCCATGGTATAGATAAGAAATTGGTTATTTTTTAAGTCAAAAATTAAGTGTCAGAAATTTGAAATATATATATATAGTACGTTTAATTATTCTAACTTAATTCTCCATTGATTAATACATGTTTGAGTAAGATTTGTGGATAGTCATAAATACAAATATATTTTCAATAATATTGCTACTTCAATTTATAATCAATATGGTAAATGTGGAAACACAAATTATCGCAGAGCTATGATCCTTTTTATCTCTTCATATATAAAAAAGAGTTCACCTGAAAGTCATCATTTGAGGAAAAGACAAATCCAGAAAGTTATATTATTTTAAAACATTTTCTGATTTATAATCTTTTAATTCATGTGGCAAATTTTTGTATTATTTTTACATTTGTCTCAAGTAAGATATTTTAAAATAATAGTTTATTGTGAACAAAAATTGCTTGAGGTGATAATTTCTCCCTCCACTTCTTACTACCAAATATAAGGAAAACATGTATTTCAATGATCTTCCAAATGCCAGCATTCTATAGAGCAGATCATACTATTTCAAAGTAATACAGGTCAGGTATTTTTCACCTTGAAGTTATTTTAATCTTAAAATCCAATGAAAGGCCATAATTCATGAGCACTTCTAAGTTGTATGCTTTATATGAAAGCAAAGGAGCAATACTCTCTGTTTTTATTGGACGCTACTAGAAAAAAACCAAAAAGAATAATAATAATGCAGATGCTGATTTGGCTTCATTTTATCTACTCTGGCTCCATTAAGATCATATGAAGCTGTAGAAATTTACATTTAGCAACAGTTACAATTATTATTTATTTTTTTAATGTTTATTCATTTTTGAGAGAGAGAGAGACAGACACAGAGCATGAGTGGGGGAGGGACAGAGAGAGGGAGACACATAATCCGAAGCAGTCTCCAGTCTTTGAACTGTCAGCACAGAGCCCAATGCAGAGCTGGAACTCATAAACTATGATATCATGATCTGAGCAGAAGTCAGACACTTAACTGACTGAGCCACCTAGGCACCCTTAGCAGTAGTTACAATTAAAGACAGTGTCATAGATAATGGGAGAAGATATTTGCAAATGACATATCAGATAAAGGGTTAGTATCCAAAATCTATAAAGAACTTATAAAACTCAACACATGCAAAAAATAATCCAGTGAAGAAATGGGCAAAAGACATAAATAGACACTTCTCCAAAGAAGACATCTGGATGGTTAACAGACACATGAAAACATGCTCAATATCATTCATCATCAGGGAAATATAAATCAAACCACAATAAGATACCACTCACACCTGTCAGAATGGCCAATATTAACAACTCAGGCAACAACAGATGTTGGCGAGGATGCAGAGAAAGAGGATCTCTTTTGCACTGCTGGTGGGAATGCAAACCGGTGCATCCACTCTGGAAAACAGTATGGAGATTCCTCAAAAAACTAAAACTAGAACTACCCTATGACCCAGCAATTGCACTACTAGGTATTCATCCAAGGGATACAGGTGTGCCATTTCAAATAAATTGGGGTGCAAATAAACATGCACCCCAATGTTTATAGCAGCACTATCAACAATAGCCAAAGTATGGGAAGAGCCCAAATGTCCATCAACAGATGAATGAATAAAAAGTGGAATAAAAAGTATTATATATATATATATATATATATACACACACACATATAATGGAGTATATGTAATATATATAATACATATATAACAGAGTATATATATATAATATATATACAATGGAGTATATATAATTATATATAATGGAGTATATATACACATATATACACACACACACACACACACACACACACATATATATATATATATATATATATAACGGAGTATTACTCAGCAATCAAAAAGAATGAAATCTTGTCATTTGCAGCTATGTGGATGGAACTGGAGGGTATTATGCTAAGCAAAATTAGTCAGTCAGAGACAAATCTCATACAACTTCACTCATATGAGGAATTTAAGAAGATGA
Organism: Hyaena hyaena; assembly: GCF_003009895.1. Taxonomy (NCBI): domain Eukaryota; kingdom Metazoa; phylum Chordata; class Mammalia; order Carnivora; family Hyaenidae; genus Hyaena; species Hyaena hyaena. The sequence goes on along the minus strand of NW_024081464.1, from coordinate 816,968 downwards.
ACATAAGGGAAGGGAAGGAAAAATAATATAAAAACAGGGAGGGGGACAAAACATAAAAGACTCTTAAATGTAGAGAACAAACAGAGGGTTGCTGGACGGGTTGTAGGAGAGGGATGGGCTAAATGGGTAAAGGGGCATTAAGGAATCTACTCTTGAAATCATTCTTGCACTATATGCTAACTCACATAATTTACTTGGTTGTAAATTAAACATTCTTTTAAAAAGACAATGTCATAGACAGAAATAGTTTTAAAACGTGCTTATTGTGTCTGGCTAGGGTTTGGACAGAGGATTTATGAAAAACTTTGTAAAATATCATGTTAAACTGAAAATAATTTTAGATAACAATTATTCTTCTTTGGATGATATGAACTTAAATATTTTGCTCCTCTGTAAACCAAGTTTTTCCCCACATACTATTTATTCCATTACTCTCTAAACAACCTCATCTCAATTTGAGGAATATGATTTTTATTTTTAAAATAGAAATGCCATAGCGGCCCTCTTGGCGCAGTGGGCAGCGCGTCAGTCTCATAAAATAGAAATGCCATGAGAGACAGCATTTCATAAGTTGTAAACAAAAGAATTAATTAAAAAAAGACACTTGTACATTTTTTTACTTTAACAAATATGCAATATTTGAATACCGTCCCTATGCTATTTCTCTTTTTAACATAGTCCAAAAATATCACTTTTTTAAAAGTTTATTTATTTATTATGAGAGAGAGGCAGAGAGAAGGAGAGTGAGATCCCAAGCAGGCTCTATGCTGTTAGCACAGAGTCCAACGCAGGACTCGATCCCACCACCCTGGGATCATGACCCGAGTATACTGAGCCACCCAGGCTCTCCAAGTATATCACTTTTAAGGTAAGATCATATTGAATTTTTATATTTTAGGTCAGTAGACCACCCCCCAAACAATTTTCCTAAGCTGAGGCTCAGTCAAATGAAGTCTTAGATTTTCTTTTGCCTTAAGGTTTAATAATGATGGCCTTAGATAATTTTTGGGCTGGTTACACCAAGGAAGGCAAAACATAAATATAAATATATTATAGAATCAGAAAATAAATATATTTGTAAGCACTTTACCATCTTTGGGAGCATTGACTAAAATTACTGGGTGTCTGGGTGTCTCAGTCAGTTAAGCTTCCAACCAGGTCAGGTCATAATCTCATGGTTCATGAGTTCGAGGCCCACATCAGCGTCTGTGCTGACAGCTCAGAGCCTGGAGCCTGCTTTGAATTCTGTGTCTCCCTCTCTCTCTGCCCCTCCTCCACTTGTGCTCTGTCTCTGTCTCTGTCTCTCTCTCTCAAAACTAAACATTAAAAAATAAAATAAAATAAAATAAAATAAAATAAAATAAAATAAAATAAAATAAAATCACTGAACTGTCTAAGTATAAATATTTGCTGTGATAAAAAAACACATACAGTTTTCTGACCGCTTTGGAAAATCTGGTATCAGTGGCATCATCACTGATGACCTTAGTTTCCCACATAAATGCTGCAAAATTTTAGGTAAACCCAAGCATTTAGTAGTCCCACCTTATTAAGTCACACATTATCGATCCAGTAAAACTTTTAGATTAGGGAATTAGCTTGTATGCTCATCAACTATATGTCCACACTAGCTAGTTCAGTTAAGAGGTATATTCACCTTAAGATAAATATCTGATCATATATTTAAGCCACCATAATGACTGTATTGTTCTAAATACCTAACCAGTTACTTAGTGCTGCTTTAGATTATAATTTTGACATTTGATTACATTGACCACTAGTTGTTGTTATTGTTTTCTAACATGTACATTCTGAACAAAATGTTTTATTCAGAATGACTGCATTTGTACCAAGAAACCCAGCAAATGTCTTGATCCACAACTTTCTAAATGTCCAATAAATCAAATCTACATTGAAATTTTGATACAAAAAGTTGCCCCGACTTTACTCTAAAGCTTAAAAAAATAAATAACAAGAGAAACAATTAAGATGAGGAATGATTCTTTTTTTTCATTTCAGTAGTCTCACACTGATACTGCATTTGTATGTTTGTTCATTTATTTAATAAATATTTATTGAATGCCTATTATGTGCCAAACATCAGATTAGACATCAACTATGAAGTGCCAAACTAACAGCAAATATCCCAGTCCTGCTGAAGTTGCCATCTTATTAGAAACAGGTATTAAATCACCTGTTTTTAATTGTATATTAAATCAATTAAATCTGTATATGATGGTATATGATGGATATATTAGAAGAAGAAAAATAAATTATACTAAAATAAAGAAGTATGATTTTAATTTGGGGCTCACAAAAAGCTTCACACATACATGTAATTCTTGCTCATGTTTAAGGTCTCTATGGATACCTGCATAGCACATAGATACACATATTGTGTGTGTACAGAAATGTGTATCATAATTATAAATATGTATATGTATATACATAATGTACATGTCCACACACAGATACTTTAACATAAGTAGGAGTTAGGCAAGCAAAGTTGGAGAGAAGAGGGAAGACAGAAAGATATAGAATATGGAAGGGGCCTGAGGTCGGAAAGAATTGACAGAAGGCCCGTGCAGCCATGCATAAAGAGCAGAGCTAAGACCAGGGTGGAGGGAAGGGCCAGATTATGCAGAGCTTTATGGACTATATTAGAGATTTTTAATTTTATACTAATTTAATGGGAAGATTTTTAAGGATCTTAAACAAAATAGTGGAGTAGTAGTTTCCCTTTGGCTATAATGTATACAGTTGTTAAGGTGGGAATGAGAGGTAATTACAAAAGTGGGGAAACCAAGCAGAAAATAGTACAGACAAAAACCACTGGAGCTTGGCCAAGAGAGAGGTGCAAGGTGAAAGAAAAGTTTCTGGAAAGAACAAGTGGATGGGCAGACACCTGAGGAAGCACACTGGAGGAAGAAAAGATTTGCAAGCTCACGATGAAAAGTTCAGTGCAGCCCTCTTCGTTAATTAATTTGAGATGCTGTAAGCAATCTAGTGTAGCAGTCAAGGAGGGAATTAAATATCTAAATAAAGCTCAAAGAGCTTGAGATTTACATGCAGGGTTCTCTGGCATATAGATAAGATCTAAAGTCAGGGAAGATATAAAATTATCTAAACTGAGAGTATTGATTGAGGAGAGAAGACTCAGTAATCAAGAATAAAGGAACCTAACATATGGAATAAGGGTTCTAGATTGTGTGTGTGTGTGTGTGTGTGTGTGTGTGTGTGTGTGTGTGTATAAAATTTCCCCAGGATATCTAATAAAATGCAGTCTCAGTCCCACCTCACAGAAAGTTCTGGAATGGGACTCAGTAATTAACATTTGGAAATTTTCCTTGTAATTCTGAGGTCATTGTTTCATTTTTAAGAATGAAATATTTTCATGGTTTTTAGCTTGAGAAAAACCCAGGAGACAAAAAAGGATGCTGTGCAGTTCTATGTGGAATCCCATATACTCAAAAATGAAAAACTAAAGGTCAGTGTGCCCGAAGCATGGAGGGAAAGGACAAAGAATGAAACTAGAGAAATAAACAAGGAGCAAATCATGTTGGGTCTCATAGACTATAATAAGAATTGGGGACTTTTTCCTTAAAATTATAGGGAAACATAAAAGGCTTTACATGTAATTGACATGACCAGATATATGTTTTAGAAAAATAACTGGTTGCAGAGTAGAGATTTGTTTTCATTTTTTTAATGTTTATTAATTTTGGTAGACAGAGAGAACACAAGCAGGAGAGCAGAGAGAGAGGGAGACAGAATCTGAAGCAGGCTCCAAGCTCTGAGCTGTCAGCACAGAGACTCATGTGGGGCTCAAACCCACAGACTGTGAGATCATGACCTGAGCTGAAGCTGGATGCTTAGCCGACAGAGCCACCCAGGTGCCCCAGATTTGTTTTCATTAAAAGGACTGAATATAAAGGGCCCAGTTAATAATTGCAATTGTTGTGGATATTAGAAGAAAATGTAGCAAGAAAAATGGCCAGGATTTGATCATGTATATGATATAGAAAAGGGTTAAAGTCAACCCAGTGAAGAAATGGGCAGAAGACATGAACAGACACTTCTCCAAAGAGGACATCCAGATGGCCAACAGACACATGAAACGATGCTCAGCATCCCTCCTCATCAGGGAAATACAAATCAAAACCACACTGAGATACCACCTCACGCCAGTCAGAGTGGCTAAAATGAGCAAATCAGAGTACTCTAGATGCTGGCGAGGATGTGGAGAAACGGGCACCCTCCTACACTGTTGGTGGGAATGTAAACTGGTACAGCCCCTCTGGAAAACAGTGTGGAGGTTCCTCAGGAAACTAACAATAGAACTCCCCTATGACCCAGCAATAGCACTGCTAGGAATTTACCCAAGGGATACAGAAATGCTGAGGCATAGGAGCACATGTACCCCAATGTTCATAGCAGCACTCTCCACAATAGCTAAAACATGGAAAGAGCCTAAGTGTCCACCAACAGATGAATGGATCAAGAAGATGTGGTTTATCTATACCATGGAATACTACATGGCAATGAGAAACAATGAAATCTGGCCATGTGTAGCAACATGGATGGACCTTGAGGGTGTTATGCTGAGCGAAATAAGTCAGGCAGAGAAGGACAAATATCATATGTTTGCACGTATAGGAGGATTAGGAGGAACTTGACGGAGGAACAAGGGGGAGAAGAAGGGTGGAAATGGTGGGGGAAAGGGAGAGAGGCAAACCATGAGAGACTCTTGAATGCTGACAAAAACTGAGGACTGATGGATGTGGAGGGGAGGGGGAGATGGGCATGGAGGAGGGCACTTTGGGGATGAGCACTGAGTGTTATGTAGAAACTAATTTGACAATAAACTATTTGTAAAAAAAAAAAAAAGAAAGAAAAAAAGAAAAGGGTTAAAGTTAGGGAAATGTCAAAGTCAGCTTGACAAACCTAGTGTTTGGTCTATCCAAGTGTATGGAAGATGGACACCATCATGGCCATAGGAAATGCTGGAGGAGAAACTGGCAGGTAGAGGGGAGGCAGGTAGAGATGGGAGGCTCATGAGCGTTGCTTCCAGCGTGATGAACTTGAATGAAACACTAAAATGAAGATGTTCAATGGGCCCCACCATGGGGACTCATCAGTGTATAAATGTGTAGACAGTAGCTGAAGCCATGACTGTGTAAATCATCTAAGAATGGCATGACAGGAATTGTTCTCTGAAAAAGAGAGTGATTCATATTGTGCCACAGTCAAGAAGAGCACCACCTCACCGGTAAATATCTATTACATTCGACTTATTTGTTTAGAAAATTGGAAAGAATTACAAAAGACAGTGTTAGAAATCCTCAACTATAAATAATATATATATCACAATGATATAAATTCACACTAGGAATTTATCAGAATAATTCAAAGCCAGCTACCTAAAAAAAAAAAAAAAAAAGTAACCTGAACTGAACTGACATGGGGAAAAGAACAGTGAAAAGATCATTGTTATTTCTCATCTATTTTAATGTCTATGTATTTGGTGTGTCAAACTTTATAAATCAACTTGATATTGACCTCACAGATCACTAAAAAGTGTTTTGAGTATATATTACATTTTATTACAATTTGTCAACCCAAGCAGGTGTGTCTGTCTATCTCTCCAACTTGAATATAAATCTATTTGTACCAACAGCCAGATTATATGGTTAGTTGAATCTTTAGGAATATTTGGCTTGATTCTGATTGTATAATCCAGTAATTTTTTTAGCTTCTAGATAAAAACTATTAGCATTTTTGTGTGCTAAATGGAAAATTATGTGGATTCCTCTTTTGACTTAATTTTATAAATTCAAGGAACCAGCAGCCAGGTTATCTCCTACTGTTAAAGAAAGAAGCCGATATAGGGTTGAGGAGTTGGAACCTTCTGAATAATAAAACAAAGACTTTAACTTGAAAAATCAGAAATAATTATCTCCATTACAAAAGGGAGAAACATTTTATTAATATAAGTACATTTAATTTAATATAAGTACATTTAATACATGATGGGCACCATGAATAATTACGAAGGAATTAATGCTCTTTAAGAAAAATGGAAAACCCTTTCTTTATCTTGACTTAGGAAAAGAAAGAAAGTTTATCGGTGTGTGTGTTTGTGTGTGTGTATGTGCGCGCGTGTGCTATAAAAAGAGAAAAAGTGTACCCTTTCTACAGCACACACACAAACTCAAACATACACACTATTTTAGGCTAATGTACTTCTAATTTGCACATACTGAGCTAATAAGTATATTGCTCAAGATAATAACGAAATTATGGGATTTTTCAGGATCTTAGGATAGTTCACTCTTAACTCAATTTATTATTTTGAGCCTGTAAAGAGAAAGGTAGTAATGCATAAGTCGGAATACAGAATTGTCTACCTCATAGGAATTCTAAGAAGAAATGGCCACGAAAGAAGGAAAATGACAAAAGAAAACGAACTTGGAAGGAAAAAGGAAAGGTGGATAGAAAAGAAGGAAAGAATGGATGAAGTCTTGGAAGAGGAAGAGAGGAAAGAAGGAAGAAAGGGGGAAAGGCAGTAGGGAGGGAAGGAGCAAGAAAAGAAGATGGAGAGATGGAGCTAAAGAAGGAGGAAAAGAAAGAAAGGAATGATAAAAGGGAGAGAGAAAAGGAAGAAGGATAAAGGAGGCAGAAGCCTTTCTTCAAAAGATTTTGGTGAAGGTTTAGTACTTCTAGATTTAGTATTTCAGGTTGTCTAGTACTGTGTATTTTCATCTTCATTATATGAATTGTGTACCTTTTTAGTTGCAAATAAAATTGGGGGGAAAAGAAGGCGGCCAGGCTTTCTGCAGAATTCCTCACACTTGGAAATGACTCTCAAGTAACAGCTAGAGTTCTGTTGACCCTCAGAAGTTCTTGAGGATTCATTATCCTGCTATCAATCCTTCTAGATCTCCCATCTCTGGAGAGCAAAAGTAGCTTAAGAAATGGTGGAAAAGTCTAGAACAAACTAAGAAAATGCCTTGTAATCTCAGATAGTTTTACAGACTAATGTATGTCCCAAGACGTGTTTCCTGTAGTGAACATTTATGGAGTGTGGTGCAGGTCAGCCTACGGAATTAATCTTCAAGTGCTTTATTTCTCAAATAATCTCCTTATTAGAACAATATCTATCCATTACTTTGAATATTCATGGTGATACTCCCATCTTCTGCAACAGCCTATTCAATCTATCATTAAATGATGTATGTGAGGCATGATATTGATGATACTGTGGTATAGGATTATGTCTCCTGGTGCATCCAATCCTTTCACCAAGGAATTTAGACCCTAAGTTACCAGTAACATTACAAGTATAATTTATGTATCATCATACACTTTATAAATCACATTGGTGAATAATATCCACTTAATAAAGGCATTATAGTTACTGAGACTTGTGATGAAATTTTAAACTAAATATAAATTTTTAGTCATGAATTATAAAACATGAAATAAAAGCAGAGCAAATGAAACTTTACCTAATAATGAAATAGTCTTCCATCATTCTGAACCCCCACATCTCTGATGTCAGAAAACACATTTTACATGTTTAGCCCAAACCACTGATTTCTTGAAAAATTTAAGATTTGTATCCTAGTCACAGTATGATTTTGCAATTCTAAATGAGGCATCCTCACCACCCTACTCCACCATTTCTTTATCCCAAGATACACTTATATGCTTAGAAGTACTTAAAATAGATTAGTCAGTTTACTCATAAATGCTGGCAAGCCTTGGTTAGTCACCTAGACTCACCCATAGATGGCGGCAAGCACGTAATGTCTCTTTGGTAAAGCTCCATCATGGGAGACTGTGACCGCTGTCCATCTCAGTGAATGACACCTGAGTTCTTTCAGCCTTCCCTGGCATATTTCATCCCCTTTCAGGTGGAAGCTCACTCTTTCCTCTCCTTATTTCACTTCACTCAAATCACTGAAAACATTTCACTTTTCTAAAGGATCATTTATGGCTGGTAGTCAATGAATACCTGCAAGAGCTTTTGTTGTACACAACCAGAATGTCTGAGCCATGGAGAACCACTGAATTCGTCCCCTATCATCTCCCCTCCGGTTCTGCCACTCTAGCAGCTCTACTCCCTCCCATAAAGTTCCCATCCTTCACAGCGAACTTGCATCTCCCGCTAGCACTGTTGCTCTGCAAACTCCAGCAAAGGGGAAAACTCACTTATTTTTCTTCCTGGTAATTCACTATCCCTCAATCACTCGTTCCCATTTCAACACTGGAGAGCTAAGTTAGGGTATTCAGAAGAGACCAACAAAACAGAATAAACCAGAAACTCTCATGATATCTTGGTCCCCTACTGCTGGCCAAAGAGAGAGAACACAGTAACCAGGGGAGAGCTGACCTCTGTGAAGAAAAACAAGACAGGGAAATCTGGCCGTACTTGTTGGATGAGCACTGGGTGTCGTATGTAAGTGATAAATCGCTGAATTCTACTCCTGAAACCAATATTGCCCTCGGTGTTAACTAACTAGAATCTACATTTTTTTTAAAAAAGGAAAAACCCAGCCCTGTAGTATAACTGAAATGGTCTTTTTTATGTTTCCTCCACATTAGTTCTCCCCTAGAGCTATAAAGTGGTATCTAGCGGGTGGGACTAGTTGAGAATGGCCAAGCACACTAGCCTCCTTGACATTCTTCTAAGAAACTCTACGATTAGGTTTAGGTTTACATTAACTTTGCAGCACACAATTTCTTCATGAGCCATAGCCAAAAGTGCAGAGTTTCATTGTCAGAGCCTGTTTGAACCTGTGGGAGAATCCATAACACATGAAAAGATCCCTAACATGTTGCCTACAAATTGACAGCGATTGAAGTTACACATTATAAAGATAAAGGAGAGGAATCAGATTTTTTTTCTTTCATAAGGTAGTGCAGGAAAAAAAAAAAAAAGACCTAAAGAATGTCTGCCACGTTCTCTTTTTAAAGATAAGGAAAAGTTCCAGGGAGATGAAGTGATACACCCAAACACATACTGAATTGACAACAAGTTGACACTGGAACAGTGAAGAGCCTCTTAGATTCTCAGGTTAACACTTTTTCTGCTATATCACACTTCTCCGCTGAAGAAGGGGACACTGAAACCTAATAACTGTTGAGGCATTATCGTTACGGAATCACAGAGCAGATCGTTGTCATCTGTCATCACCATTAGTACTGTGTTAAATACGGGTTGAGAAAAAAAATATTTGACGGAAGTGTTTGTTAATTGCCTACTAGTTGCTACATGCTGGGTTAGGCTTTTGGAGCTGGGATGGGTGGGGAGAACATTAAAAAATCATTAAGTGAATAGCTTTTACTTTATGTGGGAGATGAGAAATTGACAACCAGAAAATAATTTCAGAAAGTAAGGGGAAAACCCGAAGTAAGTATGTTCTGTAGTTCCCTCCACTGAAATTCAGAGAGACTGAAAGTGCCATGATTGGAAGTGTCTTGGAAGACATGATGAGCAAGTAAGTATCCCTGTAGTCTGGACGACTAGTAGGATTCAGACAGGCAGTGCTGTGTACAGAAGCAAGGCTTTGTGGAGTGTCACATGCACAGCCTCTCTTAGGAAACCTGTTAAACCCTGACACGTGTGGATCTTTCCATGAATGTCAAATAACATTGTATACGAAAGCTTTTTAAATGTCATAGCTCTTATCTAAAAACAGACACAAGAAACAAAACAAACCAACAAAATAATGAAAGAGTGCAGAGAACATTTTTGGACTGGACAATAGAGAACTGGGTAGAACACCGCCTCCGAGAGGAGTGAATCTTTTATGCAAAGGCACTGACAGGCTCTAAACAGTGACACTGGGTATTCAGATCAACTTTAGAAAAGGTAAATTTCCTAGGTCCATGTAAGCAAATGACAGAGGAATTCTTTTGTGTACTAAGACAAAGGGCATTTTAGTGGCTTCAGAAATATGTGGGGAATAAATTTTATCTCAGAATGACCGCAGAAATGGCTCAAAGCAAAGGAAAAATAAAAGTCGACTGGCTGGCTGTCCTGGTTTACAGTTTGAAAGCAAAAGAGCTTGCAAGCGCTATTGTCTTGTGCGCGTGCGCTCTTCTCTCTTTTTTTTTTTTTTTTACCCCTGTAGCTAAGCTTCTCCCTTGTTCCTTCTTACCCTTTCATTCTTTATTCTTTTCTCATAAATGTATTACTATTGTGTAATAATGAAAACCACATATTGACAATGATGCTACCATCAAGATAAATGCATATAAATGCCAAGACAGTTCAATACAGCAGCAATAGCGGAAGCATCTTTAGATATAAATCTGAATACAAATTATGATTCACCTACATTCTATTTGCTTGACTAGAGCCTAGTTAATTAATTTGTTTGAGTTTTCTATTTAACATCCGTAAAATAAAAATTATAAGCCTCTCACAAAGGATGGTTAGAGGGCCTAATGCAGTTCTGGGCTAGTACAATAATAAGCAGAATTTAATTTTCATACTTACCTCCTCTCTAGAAATCAATAAAAATTTCAAATTTTCTTTTCTCTATTTTAAGAAGGGTATATACTTATGAAAGTTTGTTATGTCTTAGATGCAAGTGAAGTGTTGCATTTTTTAACGAATCAAAAGAGAATATTTTCTCATGGATGAAGCATAGTTAAATATTTTCATTGTGTATTAAATTGTGTATTCATAAACTAACTCGGATCATACTATTTTCAACTATTGTGAAATGTGCACATAGGCATTTGAACTAACCCTACACATCTCAGATTTTAGGGGAAACAAGTGAATATTTTAGAAAGCTGAATTTAATTTTCCAAAAATGCTTTGCCCAAAATACTCCTAAATTTAAAAAACAACGTCTGTTATTTTATATGACTCCACTCTGAATAAAAATAAAATGCAGGGTAATATCATCAATATCAAACAAAAAATTTCAATCGTGAACAATTTACATTTTGGAATAGTGAGTCCCCAATTCTATCTTTCATGTGATAATTTTTTGTCAACTTTTAGAAAACTTAAATATGGAATTTCATCGCCAATAGGGAATATAAAGCATCAATCTCCCTAGAGCTTTGCAGTTACTGTTATATTTTATATTCAGGGTGATGGTCAAAACAGAAAGAACTGGGAAAGAAAATTATGCAGAAAAGAAAATCTGAAAAGGAAAAGAGGCAAAAGTTTATATATATATATATCATATCTATATATGTATACATCTATATATGTATGATATATGTGTGTGTGTGTATATATATATATATATATATATTCACTTTATCCAGGCAACCAAAAATAAATAAATAAAGGGTAATATTTTCAAATTGAACAGTATTTTAAAGGAAACAAAGGAATTTACATTAAAATAGGAAAAATGCTGCCATAAGTTTGTCATTCTCCATCTGGAATTTTGAAGAATAATAACCATGAATTGAATAAATAAAATTCCGTGATGAAATTAAATCAACTGAATTTCTTGTGCCTCCTTAAACAAATTCTATCACAAAATCTAGAAATCTCATTACATTAACCCTGGTGATACTTTGCTTCAAGCTCTGAGGTATTACATATCTTTCTAAAATATTAAAAACTGAATCTACCTTCAAATCAGCATGAGAATAAAGACCAAATGATTCTGAATAAAATAGAATATTTCAGAATAATATCATTTTTAAAGTCTTTATTTTATTGTATTTGTGTGTGCCCTAAAGTTAATGCACACAGAAGTGACCTGTAATGTGAAAAGGAATGTAATATTAACCATCACTTAGCCTGTGTCTTCTTTCTCTTTTTCATACTCCTTTTTCTTTCTCTCTCTCCCTTTTCTTATTCATTCAGCACTTAGTGAATATTCACTCACCTCCAGGCAGAGGACAGGTGAGAAAGCAATGCATTTTCCCCGTAGAGATTTATTTTGCTACCGTGTACATTTTCTGTTTATACAGGAACTATTTTGGACTTGTTTCCAAAGACAATTTATGAGCCTTACAAGGAAATGACACTGAAATATTGAGTTTGATCAAAACCTTATACTCTAACCTGACTCTATGCGGTTTGGGGATATTTCAAAAATTAATAATGCTTATTTATTTTTTAGAGAGAGAGAATCTTTAGGCAGTCTCCACACTCATCACAGAGTCCCACACGAGGCTCGATTTCAGGACCCTGGGATCATGACCTAAACCAAAATCAAGAATAAGACACTTAACCGACTGAGCCACCTAGGCTCTCCATTACATTTTGAAAATTAAGATGCATCATTAAAGAGCAGAGATATTCCAACTTAGTCATTATTAAAGGTAATGTACATTCAATCCTGAATGCAGTTCTATGTGAATTACTTGTGAAAATAGAAGTCTAGATGTATTGTTCAAATAACTGATATTGTGCACTAAATGACTAGATCTCCATGAAATCTATCTTACTCCTCTGATAAACTATCTTATTCAAAATGAAGGAAAATATTAGCAAAGCAGGTGGTCACAGAACTCATCACTTTCTCTTTGCTCTTCTTAACCTCTCCATTCTTCTTCCTCAATTGGCTGCTGCCATATAGGGTCCCTTGTTCTCACACTATTATCTTTTCTGCTTTGGAAACAGGGGAGTCCAGATTATGCAGAGGAGGAAGGGGACGGAGAAAGGAGAACAAAGCTTCAGAGCTACTACTTTTCCAGTTTTTCACACCTGGGTCATTTCTCCAGAGACCTCAAAATATCCAACCTGCAGACTTTTTTCTGTTATTCATCTCAAAACCATCACCTGGGTCTCACAAGCCAATTGGTCTTAGTCTGTGAAGATTCTGAGTCCTGGTTCTCTCAATCTGCTATGACTCGATTTGACTAAGGCCTTCTTTTCCTGAAGCATGTATTGCTTTATTTATTGCCAACACCTTAAATGGGCTAGAAGGGTTTGGGGACTACATTTTTTGCAATCATTTACTATTGTTATTTTATTTTTTAAAAAAAATAACTATCTTCCAGGTAAAATTGTTGACCTCCAAACTGCTTTTAACAGGCACTCCTTCAAAAATTTCATTGACATGACAAGGGCTCTTATAAAAATAAAATTAAATCCAAACTGACATTGGAAGTCCTGAAAAACTGCCATGTGGTTTTAAGACTACAAGATTAGAGGCAATTGGAGAGGAGAAAGAAGTGGGTCAACGGGTGTCAACTGGGCAAATGGAGAAGGCTGTAATCAGCCACATGCACTTGCCCAAAACCACACTCCTAGCGGATGACTGGCTCTGTCTTTATGATACAATCAGGAGACTCTCTTGAGTAGGGTTTCTGCAGTAGAAGTCTTTGGGCTTCATGGAAAGAAAAATAGCCCAAGAGGCCAGAAAACCTATGACAACAATAAGAAATAGAGGCACTTTGGTGGCTCAGTCAGTTAAAATCAAGTCAACTCCTGATTTTACCACAGTTCGTGATCTCACAGTTTCGTGAGTTTGAGCCCCACATCAGGCTCTGTACTGACAATGCAGAGCCTGCTTGGGATTTGCTCTCACTCCCTCTCACTCTGCCCCTCTCTTGCTTGTGCTCACTCTGTTTCTATCAAAATAAAAAATAAGCTATAAAAAAATGACAAAATACCTGCCCAACCTAAAGAAAATCCTTACCTTTTCTCCACACCAACAGCTCAACTCAGCAAGAAGACTTATACTGAATAAAGTACAGAGGTAAAGGATACAAATGAGAACTTTACTAAAAAAATGCCAGTAAAAATGAGGATCAGTTCAACAATAGGGGTGATATTCTAGAATATTTAGAATATTCTAGGCATGGATTCATGTAATTATCACATCATAGGCATTATTATTTCCATTTTATACCTAAGGAAAGTGATGTTTTTTACAGCAATTTCTTACAGCAAATACATGAAAGGGCCACATATATTTACAGAAATACGTGTCTGGCTTCAGCATATTTATTTTTAATGGCTAAATCTAGCTTTAAGTTTACAATTTGAACAAGAATATAAAAATGTCCATTTATTGAATTGGCATGTATTTACATGATAATGTCAATATTAGCTAAGCTGGTGAGTATGTAATTTCATGAAACATTTCAACAGATAGTTTGCCAATGACCTGATACAACCTAAATTGTGCATCAAAAGAGGCATGGCCAAAGAAACTATTAGTTGTTACATACAATGAAATACTAGGCAGTCTTCAAAAATTTGAGGCAGATCTCTACCTACTGAAATAAAACTGTATCCCAATACTGTAAGCTGAATGCTTGTGTCCCACAAAATTTCATATGTTGAGACCCTACACCCCAATGTGATGGCATTAGGAAGCGGGGCTCTGGGCAGGTAATTAGGTCATGGGGTCCAAGTTCTCATGAACGGAATTACTGCCTTTATAAAAGAGATTCCGGACTTTTCCTTTGCCCCTTCCACCTTGTGATGAGACAGCCCTCTGTGAACCAGGAAGTGGACTTTTTTTCAGTTACCAAATCAACTGGCACCTTCATTTTGCAACCCCCACACTCCAGGACAATGAAAAAGAAATATTTGTTTTTTAAGCCACTCAATCTTTTGTATGTTTGTTATAGCAGCCAGACTAAGATACCAGGATAGAATGTGAAGTAAAAAAGTGTGTTACATTATATGTATGTAGTAAGATCATATTTTTAAAGATGATAGGTATAAGTGTATCACATATCTGCACTTGTACTTATTTGCACATCAAACTGTTAACAGTGTCCTTCTAAGGAGGTGGTCTTAAAGAATATTAAATAAAAAAGAATCTTGTATCTATTTTTCTTTTATACTAATGAATTTATTTTCTTTTGTAACAACAGCAATTTTAAGAATGTGTGTTATCTAGTCTTATTGTAACATAAGAGGAAAAAAATTAAAATGTATTTTACCCAAACACAGCAAGTCATAATTTCTATATTCAAGAAAAAAATCTGTTGTAAAACCACAAACTGTATAAATAATACTGCTGATGTTCTATATAAAAACAGCAATATGCTTTCACATTTTATCATTTGCATATATGTTTGTATTATCTGGGATTGTCCTAATAATATGATGAAAATAGCCTAAAATTCTCACTTCTTAGAAAAATATAATTTTTGCTTGCTTTGAAATTGATATGAAGAGAATGATTTTAATACCAATTACCCAAAAAGATAACTACTAGCATTTTTTAAAAAATTTCCTAGGCAGAGAGTGTGTGTAAGCAGGGGAGAGGGGCAGAGGGAGAGAGGGAGAGCAAGAGAGAGAAAGAGAGTGACATCAGCAGGCTCCATATTCAGCACAGTGCCCAATGCAGGGCTCCATCCCGTGACCTGGGATCATGACCTGAGCAAAAATCAAGTCAGATGCTCAACTGCCTGAGCCACCCAAGTGCCCTTAACTACTAGCATTTTATAGCCATTCATTTCTCTGACTTTCTAGAACATATTATCACTGTAATTGTTTATATGAGACTACAGACTTGAAATGTGGCAAATACTTGACTCAACCGCAATAAAAGAAACTGTATCATATCTAGGAATGTGTCACCTGTAGCAAAACCTTCACTGGTATTACCACTGTAGGGTATTGTATTAATCTGCTTGGGCTGCCTAACTAAAAACACAGTCTGGATGGCTTAAGCAACAGAAATTTATTTTCTCACAGTTCTGGAGACTGAAATCTCAAGATAAGGTGCCACAGGACTGGGTTTTGGTGAGGGCTTTCTCCTTCGCTTGCAGATGGCCACCTTCTCTATGTGTCCTCACATGGCCTTTCCTCCACATTCGTTTTGTCTTCATATGAGGACACTAATCCTATCAGATTAGAGCCTGATTAGACCCTAATGGCTTCATTTTACTTTAATTAACTAACTAAAGGCTCTACCTTCAAATACAATGACAGTGGGTGTTAGGGCTTCAAGGTATGAATTTGTTGAATTCCATAACAGGCACAAAGTCTTTCTTCTCTATTAAGACATCTAGACTATCACAGATACATAATTAATTAATTGCACAAGTTCTATCTGTTGCATTTTTCTTGGTCGTGGTAGAGGGTAGAAAGGGTGAATGAAATGCTAATACATAATTGTGAATACCTATCCTATTTTGTAGAAAATATTTTTGGTAGTGCTACATATGATTTTTGCAATTGTGTTTACTATTTGTATTTTAGTATGCAATATGTGTGTGCCTATTAAATAATTAATTGTAATATCAGGAATCAGGAAATAAGTATTATCAGAAAGTCCCCAGTTCTGTTGAACTAAGGATCCAAATAAAGTCACTTCCACATTAATATCTGAAACTCAAAAGTTTCTAGATCCTCCCTACATGTTTATGATTAAATGAGTTGCTTACTAAATCTCTTTAAAAGAAAATAAAGTTCTGCTAGCTAGCAAGAATATCTCATGTGCAATCTAAGTCAATGCCTGAACCTGAACTCTATAAACCGCTGACTAACGACTCTTTCTCTCCAGTGACTCCTATTCAGGGCTCTGAAATCTGTCCTCAGGGGTTGTACTCCCCCGTCCTGAAACTACCAGACTTGATAGTATGTGAATCTTGATTTTTTTTAGGGTTTGATTTTTGTCCAGGATGTCTTAGTCTGCTTGGGCCTCAATTAAAAAAAAAAAAAAAGCATAGAAGCATCTGGCTGGCTCCATCAGTTAAGTATCTGACTTCAGCTCAGGTCACCATCTCATGGTTCATTAGTTTGAGCCCCTCATCAGGTTCTGTGCTGACAGCGGAGAACCTGTTTCTGGTCCTCTGTTCCCTTCTTTCTTTCTGCCTCTCTCACTTTCTCGCTCTTAAAAATAAATAAACATTTAAAATATATATTTAAATTTAAAAGAATACCATAAACCAAGTGGTTTAAACAGCAGAAATTTATTTTCTTGCAGTTCTGGAGGCTGGTAAGTTCAAGATCAAGGTGCTGGCCAATTCCATTCCTGGTAAGAGCTTTCTTCCTGACTTGCATAGAGCCACCTCCCAGCTGTTTTACGGTACTAAGGATTTGAGAGAGTGTGCTCTGGTGTCTCTTCCCCTTTTTACAAGGGCACCAGTCCTAGTAGATTAGGGACTCACCCCATGACCTCATTTAACCTTATGATTTACAATCTATCTCCAAATCCAGTCACACTGAGATTTAGGGTTTCAACATATGAAGTTGAGGGGGACATTAACACAGACTCCGTTTGGAAATGACAATTTGAAGTGACTTTGGAATTTGAAGTGGCAAATGAAAATGACATTAAAGAAACATAATCAGAAAGGTCCGTCTCATGGCATGACTGTACTTCAATTTTGACTGTGCCTTCTTTCTTCCAATTCAAAATGGGAGAAAAGATCGAAAATATTTAAAGATACAGTATGCTGAAAACATCCTTTGTAGAGTCAATGGAAGTCATTGATTTTTCTCCTTTTTTCACTTTCCCAAATAAATTTAAACTCTGGAATCCCAAGAAATCATTATTTTGAGGTATTTGCTACAGTTTTCTGTCATTTTTCATGCTCAGTTATTGATCTAATACAAATAATCAATTTTCACACAAAAAAGGCTCTAAAAATTTGTCCAGAAGATTGAATTTCAAACTCAATATATAATTTTTAATCCATTTTTTAACTTGTTCTAAAAATAATAGGCTCTTTTACCAAATTTAACCAGTTTTCTCTTTTGTTTTTTAATTTGCTTGCTTGTTTAGCCTCTGTGTATGCACACACATCAAAGACAGAGGAAATCAAACAGGGTAGAATACAAATGATTTTACATGCTCTAGAATTTTTCTAGATACCCTAAAGGATTTGAGTATAAGAGAGGAAATATTGTATTTATATTGCTTGGAAACAGCTAGAGTAGCAAATTTAAGCAAAATACATCACTCTCTAACTCTTCTCTTTATGCAAGGGCAAAAAAAAATTTTTTTAAAGACATATCTCATAGAGAAGATTCTCTTCTTTCTTCCTCATTGTTTTAGCAAGAGACCTCATTTTCTTGTGGTGACTATGGGAGTGTGACCATATAGTTACCTACCACTGCTCATTATATTTTAGCCTAATGGGAACAAGGCTAATTTCAGCCTTGCTGCTGGGTGATTGTAAATGTGCTTATTATCTGTATCTTCTCTGAATTTGTCAGAGTACATGATGTTTCATCTCTTGTTTTGTTTATCAGCAGGAAAAAATATTTTTGTTTCTTTGTTCTTCTTTTTCTAGATCCTTTAGGTGTAAGATTAGGATGCTTATTTAAGATTTCTCTTGCTTCTTGAGGTAGGAAAAATATTTCTTATGGTCCCTGTTTATACAAATTCTAATAGAAGGAGAATGCCAGATCTTCCTACAAAAAACTGGTTGCATCAGAGATTAAATAATGCAGTCTCCAAATTAATAAATTCATAAAATTTTAATAATACCCCATGTAAAGCACATCAGTATTTTCTTTATCTACAGAATTATGAAGGTATGAACTTGATTCATAACAAATATGCTTTTAGTTTTCATGTTAATGTGCCTAGGAACTTACCTATAAAATGATCATTTAAAATATTTTTTTCCTCGGCTTTTTGAATTATAATAATCTTTTAGAATTCATAGCACTTCTTATATGTCAAAATAGAAACAATTTAGCGCCATATGTATTAAAAGTACTCCCTTTGGAATTTTTCTTATTTAAGCTGTAAGGAAGACAACATTCCCTACTAATTATCATTTGCTTTAAAGTAAGAGTATAAATCAAAATTCTTTACTAGATCTGTGCCTTTCTAGACTTCCTGTGAATTTTAGACTCAAGGATAATAATCCTCCGATCTGTTGTGGTCACTGTTACATCTGCAGCCCAGAGCACAGTGCCTGACATAAAAAATTAGTTAATTAATTAATTAATTAATGGCCTCATATTCTTTCTTCTTTGAATTTATTCAGTGTTGATAAATGTTAAAAACAACAGCAACAGCAACAACAACAACAAACAACACCAACACCAACAAGTAATGCCTGAGTGGTTGGTTAAGCATCCAACTTTGGCTCATGTAATGATCTCACAGTTCATGAGTTCAAGTCCCCCATTACGCTCTGCCCTGACAGCTCATAGCCTGGATCCTGCTTCAGATTCTGTGTCTCCCTCTCTCTCTGCCCCTTCCCTGATAATACTTTGTCTTTCTCTGTCTCAAAAATAAATAAAACATTAAAAAATTTTAAAAGTAAACAACAAACCAAAAATCTACCAGGAAAATTTTAAATAGGATAAAAACAATGTAGTGGTCATCAAATGCTAAAGAACTTAGATAGAATCAGGTAGGTTAAGGTAAACCCTAGTGAAGATAAATCCACAGAACTCAGTGACACAAACATTAAGAGATTTGCAAACTCTAAAAGAAAATATGTATTTCAATCACCATGCTTTTAAGTAAAAAATGCATTTCTTTAAGCAAATATTCACCATTTTAGCCTCATAATGAAGCAGTATTTCTAAAATTTTACAATTTTGTTTTTTGTTGTTTTGTTGTTTTTTTGCTTTCTACCTGCTCTTTTGCCCAAAGGCATTTTTCCCTTATTGAAAACTCACTTACAATATAGTATTCATTCAGGAAAACGGTCTTCACTATTCTTGTATTTTACAGGGACTGTGAATTCTATTTCATCAGATTTGTTTTAGTCTATTTGGACAATATACCTTTGGTTACATAGGAATAAAGGAAGGAGTCCATCCTGAATGAAAACCATTTCATGTGGAAGCAGCCTTCTCTACAAACAAAAATGCCATTTCACCGCCTTGGCTTGAGACTTATTCATTTGTCATCTACACTCATTTTTGGTTTATTGCTTTGTTTCTCTGTTCATTCATCACCCAGTCACTTGTTTTATGTCTCAAAGTCCCAGCCCATTTATATGATTGAGTTGAAGGCTCATAAATCTGAAGAATTTTGCACCTGAGTGACTTCTCCATCTCTTGGCTGTAGAGGTTGAAATATTATAGTCCTTCAAGACATCAACTTTTTATTTATAAGGGGAAGTAGTTATACACATTAGTAGCTAAGAAAGTAAAGTTTATCGTTGGCCCAAATTTATATGAACGTCCATTTTCATCCACTCTTTTGTAAGATTTCAAGAATCCCAAGTTTTCTAATAACAATGTAATTTAGTTGGCTTACTTTATATCCATCTGTTCTTTTCTTTTTTTTCCCATTGTTTCCATTTAAGAACAGAAAGACAATGCAACACCTCACAATGCCTATTTGTCTCTGGTGATGGGGAAAGAGAACCCAGAGAAGGAAGAAGACCCAGCACCCCTCAAACAACAACATAACACAGGAATGTCAAAACAGAACAACAGCAGCTACTCAACATCTCCCCATTAACACAACTTTTTGCTTAGCTACTGTTGGGCTGCCTCAAAGCCTTCTCTGAGGGCTTGGTGATAAGACAGGATGAGTTGCTTGGGTTCTGATTGATGGTAATAATCAAGACAGCTCACGCTTGATGGAGGGACCACCCATCGACTGACACTCTCTGAGAAAGGCCTCTGGCCAACAGAAGCCAATCACAGGGTCCGGACATTAGCTGCTGCACCAGTCCCCTCAGTAGCTTCCACAAGATGGTCTCCTCGCTCTCCCTGATCCGGGGAGCAGGGAGGTAGTGACAGAAAGTAGTGACAGGAAGTAGCTCCTGCTGGCAGAAGCCACTGCAGGAGTCAATAAGAGGCAGTGAGACAGTTTCAAAGAAACAGCCTGAACAAATGCTGCTTTTAAAAATGGGCACTTCTGACAGAATGCCATTTTATTACAAGTTTGAGTGTGAGTGAAATAAAAGTAGTGTTTACTTTCTGCAAATGCTGACCTGTTGCTTTTGCCATCCCTGGGCTTATGGGAGTCTCCAGAAACCTACTTTTTATGTATTTTTATGCTTTTTTATGTATCTTTTTTTATGTAAGAAAGCTGTAGTTTATTTACATACGTGAGGCCTTGTATCTGGACAATAAAAAATGTGTTTAGAACCTAATTTCTCTATTAAGTATCATATCTGTAGAGAGAAAAAGGCAATGTTCTATAAATTTATAAGCTCACTAAAAATCTCACATTATAGGAAAACTAAAATTAAAACAACCAAAAGATCCCTCAATCACTTTCTTGACAGTATATAGGCCCTCCAATGACCAAGAAAGGAAGTCCTCAGCAGCTAAAAAATAAACGAGAGTCAGAGACCCCTTTGTTTAGATGCACTACTTCCATTTACTTGCAGAGTTAAAAATGACAGCTACTTCTCTATGATTCCATCATGGTTCAACTAGGGAAGCAGAACCTTGGAATAAGTATACAGTAAGGGCTTTATTACAAGCAATTGGCTTATACAGTTGTGTGAACCTTCTAAACAAACCCAAAATCAGTAAGGTAGGTGCTCAGGAAAGGAGGATCATGAGCAGACTGCAAATCCATGAATACCAGCTGAAGCTAAAATCCAAAGGCAATCAGGAAGGGAAGAACACAAACATGGAACTCAAATTCAAAATCAGGGCATGAGATCAGCAAAGGCTCCGGGATGCTTATAAAAGCCTACCTGAGTGAAATGGGCCCACCCAGGATCAGCTTCTTTTTGATTAACTTAAACTCAACTGATTAGGGACTGTGATAGTCTCTACAAAATCTCTTCACAGCAGCACCTAGAAGCAATGTTTGACTGAATAATTTGGAACTGTCCGTCAGCCTACCTACACTGATTAAAAAGTTGTCACTTCAGGAATGGTTGAACTCCCTCTGTAAAGACATTAGCCCTCAAATTCTTGGGAGTCCATCTGATTGTAAATTCTAAGATCATTTTTTTATTTCTACTGTAAGAGGCAGTTAAAACACTCCCCGCTGATTCCTGTCTGGAGGCTATACTGGAGCTAGTGAGCTGAGCTGTTAGGCACTGGGACACATTCAGATGTAGGCTGAGGACAAATAAGCTTTGAATTTTCAAATTATTTCTGGTTTACTTTGGTCTCTAATGATCAACAGATCATGGGAAATGGCTATTTAAAAATAAAAGTCCAGGGGCACCTGGGTGGCTCAGTCGGTTAAGCGACAGACTTCGGCTTAGGTCATGATCTCACGTTTATGGGTTAAGGCCCCATGACAGGCTCTATACTGACAGCTCAGAGCCTGAAGTCTGCTTCAGATTCTGTGTCTCCCTCTTTCTATGCTCCTCCCCTGCTCTCTCTCTCGCTCTCTCTCTCTCTCTCTCAAAAATAAATAAACATTTACAAAAATGTTTTAAATAATAAAAAATAATTTTTTTAAAAGTCCAAGGTTGGGCCTAAGGATTTTTGCCTGCTAAGAAACTCAGAACACAGTGAACACACCCCTTTGGCTGGCAAGCGCTTCCCATAGGCCCACTACAGATGGCTACTACAGGGTCGTTCCATGCAGCCTGGAAACCAGACTATCATTTCACTCACAGATCATTATCAACATCGTGTGATAATCTAAGCAGGATTTTTAGACAAGAGTTGAGCTCCCTTCTAATGATTCTGTTTTTCCTATTTTGTTTCGCTTTAGAACAGGGAAGGGTTTTCCATCTCTCTCAATCATCTCTTTTCCTTTCCTTTCTTTTCAGAATTTTACAAACTGAAGTCAAGGTTGCATTCAATGAAGTCTCCCACATGAAAAGAAAATATCCAACATGTTTTCCAGAGCTCTTTTGTCTCTTTTCTCTTTGTAGGAAGGAAGGAGGAATCCCAGGCTTGGAGCTAGGAAAATGAATTTAAGTAAAAATTAAAATAGATGTCAGAAAGTAGGAGGGAAGTGCAAGGGCAGGAGAGAGACATTACCTACACCATTTTCTTCTATTTCTTTTCCTTAACCTTATGAACTAAATATAAATTGAAGATTCTGGGGAAAAAATGGGTAGGAAAAGAAATACCAGTCTGTCCAACAAATGAGGAATGATTTTTTTTTTAAGTTTATTTATCTTGAAGGAGAGAGAGAGAGAGAGAGAGCAGGGGAGGAGCACAGAGAGAGAGAGGAAGACGGGATCCCAAACAGATTCCGTTCTGTAAGCACAGAGCCCAATGTGGGGCTCCATCTCACCAAAGGTGAGATTGTGACCTGAGTGGAAGTCAAGAGTCAGACGTTTCACCAACTGAGCCACCCAGACCCTGAGGAATGATATTTAAAACACAGAAAACAGAATTAGAACATCTCAGCTTCTTCTTTTCTTTACATTTTATCAAGATCCCTTTTTTAAGAAAACCCGTAGAAAGTTTACCGTGGCAAACAGCACCAATTTTCCAGTCTTGCTCTGCATAGCGCCGAAATGCACTCACTGCTCTGCCTCTCTGCACACACTTGCCAGAAAAAAAAACCATGCAGGTTTTATGTCACAGTTTGCTTTTCTCCATTTTCTTTAATAATTCAAGATTTTTACAGAAGCTTTTATGATCCATAGAATCTTGTTCAAGTACATGAGCCTGAATGATGTTAGAGGGTTGGGGGAGGAGGAGGAGGCAGATGGGTGGTGGGGAGAGGCAACTGTAGTGGAGGGTTGTTAAACAATCTACAAGAGGCCAGATACCTTGGTCAGTTTTGTGTATTAATTATTGATAAATGAACTTGCTCTTTTCATCACTGTTAACCAATAAATCTTTGTTTTAAAGGTGACCTTGGGTGTTTCAAATGGGTATTTTTCCATAATATAAAAATTGATCCCAGTGATGTCTGTATCATATGGATTGATGTCAGGAACAATAAACCGAAGTCAAAAAACAAGAATCAATCTAGACGTGGAAGTTTTTCATTTCCATCTGCAGGTTTCATTAAGCTCCTTCATCAGTTCCCTGATGATTGCTATCTTAGATCTAGGGATCGATTTATAATTTCTTTTGCCCTCCTTATTTAGTCTATATTTTAAACCCGCAAAATTTCAACCATAGTTTATTTGCTTTAATGAATCCCAGGACCCTATGCTAAAACATAACTTGGAAAAACCTAAGGATAGTGACATGGAAGAACTGTTTTCAGTCAGTGGTTTATACATATTTTACATCACAGCTTTAGATGTCATACTACAATTCTATTGGTTAAAAGAACAATAGGAAGCAAAAAGTTACAGAACCAATGTGTCATGTATGTTTCATGTTTCAAAAGAAATTGGGGCTCAATGGTCTTGACTTCTGAACTCCAAATAAAATTATGCTGCATTGATTTCAACTACTATGAAAAAAGATTTGTTTGTATCTTCAACTACTGTACTTCAAACACAATTGATTGTTTTTTTGGTTTCTCATTGTAACCTTTGGTGATGAAGACCAGATCTTGATCATAAATGACTAGACAACATAAAGCAGTTCAAGTCTACATATTTACAAACTACTGCAACTTCTGCTTCTGGGGAGGTGGAGCCTATGCACTTTGGTCAATTTTTCTTGCTAATACAACTAAAAACCCTGGACATTGTATATAATACAACCATAAGAAGATTCTGAAAGGAGGAGAGAAGGCAAATCAGCAAGGGAGGGAGACCATAGCAAGACAAAAAATGTTTAGATAATAATCACAAGCCAAAAACAAAGAAAAAAATTATGGCCAGCAAATACCCAAAGAGTACTTAGACTTGCACCACCACCAGGTTGTAACAAGGAGCTCTTACCTCCCCTTTCCCATCTTTACCATCACCCAAGTGTCATCAGATAAGGCCAAGTAAGGAGCTGGTACTTTCATCTCTACTGGGAAGGAACAAGAATTCCAACCTCAGTGGCAGTGGAGACCATTTGGAGGCCTAGATTTCCACTTCAGCCCAGCAGTAACACAGTGTCTCTCCCTTTTTCTACTGTGGTGTCCAAGGAGGTTTAGTGTAGAGTAAGGACTTTAACTACTGCCCAATGGTAACAAGATCCCAGACCCCAAGGTATAAGTTAAGGCCAAAGAGAGTATAGTAAAAAGGCAGTTCTATCTCCCCCCAGCCCCGGGACGCATCAGTGGAGGCCTAGTGGCAAGCCAGAACTTCTATCCTCACCCACAAATAATGAGAAACCCCTCCCTTTGGTTGTTTAAGAGTAGCCAAGTCAAGAATCTGCTCTTCTACTGACACTTGGTAGAATGAGGCAGCACCCTATCCACCAGTGTGGCTTCAGAGAGAGCTCACTGAAAAAAAGATTTGGTTAAGATCCAGAGACACATAACATAATGTATAAAATAGCCACATTTAAGGTGAAAATCACTTGTTATACCAAAGCTAGGAGGATCTCACATTGATGAAAAACATACAATAGATAGATGTCTGCCCTGAGAGCTTGGATTGTTAGAAATATCTGACAAACAATTTAAAGCAGCCATCATTAAAGCGATACAATGAGTAATTATCATCATGCTTGAAACAAATTAAAAAATAGAGATTCTCGACAAAGAAATAGGAAAAGTTGGCCAAAAAAAAAAAAAAAAAATAGGGGGCTCCTGGGTGGCTCAGTCGGTTAACTGTCTTACTTCGGCTTAGGTCGTGATATGGTGATTTATGGGTTCATCCCCGTGTGGGGCTCTGTGCAAACGTCTCAGAGCCTGGAGCCTGCTTCAGATTCTGTGTCTCTGTCTCTCTCTGCTCCTCCTCCACTCACAAACTGTCTCTCTCTCTCTCTCAAAAACAAATAAACATTAAAAAAAAAATTTTTTTAATAGAAGGTATAAAAGAGAACCAAATGAAATTTTAGGACTTAAAAACACAAAAACTAAAAAGAGGAAAAAATCTCAGTGACAGGCTCAACAACAGAATGGACAGAAGAAGAAAAAAATCAGTGAACTTGACAATGAAACCATTAAATAACAGATGTTAAATTAGATTGTTTAAAAAATCAACAGAACCTCATAGATGTACTGAGCTATAAAAACGATCAAATATTAATGTCATCAGAATCTTAGAAGAGGGAAAAAAGATAGTTAAAAATGGGGTTAAAAAGGTATTTCAGGAATTAATGGCAGAAAATTTTCCAAATTCTACAAAGACGAAAACCTACAAGTTCAAAAGGCTAACAGAACCCTTAACAAATAAACCCAAAGAAATTCACACAAAGTACAGCATAGTCGAACTTCTGAAACCTAAAACAAAGAGAAAATATTGAAACACTGAAAAAGAAAATTACCTTATTGATAAGGGAAGAATAAGTCAAATGGCAGCAGATTCCTCATGCAAGACTATTTCACCCAGAAGGAAGTAACAGGATACTTGTAAGTGCTGAAAGAAGAAAACTGTCAACACAGAATTCTATATCTATGAAAATATCACTCAGTAATGAAAAGGAAATAAAAATATTTTCCTGTATGATGAAGGAAAACCAAAGTAATTTGTTCTCAGCACAACTACCTGAAAAGAACTGACTAAAAGAAGTTCTCTAAACAGAGAAAGAATGATAATTTAAAAATAAAAGAGAAAAAAAGAGAAATAGAAAGGGAAAAAGACAAAAAGAAAAAGAAAAAATCTAAGAACATCAGGAAGGAAAAAAATAACACAGTAAGAAAAAAAAACTTGGATAAATTCAATATATTTTCCTTTCCTCTTCAGTTTTCAAAATTATGTTTGATGGTAGAGGAAAACTTAAAATACTGTCTGATGCAGTTATAAATGTGAATACAGGAGATATTTATTGTAGGCAATGTGTTAAAAGTGAGAGAGGGTACCTATCTAATAAATGAGTTCAACAAGGTTACAGGATATAGGATCAACATACAAAAATTCAACCATATTTCTATACTAGCAATGAACACACAATCATATTGAATATACAATATCATTAACCATTACTCAAAAAAAAAAAAAAGTAATCCTTAGGTGCATTAAATCTAGCAAAACATTCACAGGACTTGTTTGATGAAAACTGCAAAATTCTGAGGAAAGAAATCAATGATGATTTAAGCACATGAATAGGTACCATGTTCATAGACTGGAACATTCAACATAGTAAAGATATCCATTGTCTCCAAATTGATATACTAGTTTAACAAAATTATTATCAAAATCCTATCAAGATTTTTTTCTGAGATTTATAAGAAAAGTAAAAGAAACTAGAATAGTTAAAACAGTTGTGGGGGGAAAAAGAATAAAATGAAAAGAATCATTTCTCCCAATTTCAATATATTGTATAGGAATCAGGCCTCTGTGATATTGGCAAGGGGTAGACACACAGATAGACTAGAGAAGTCAGAAATAGATCCACATAACTATGTCCATATGATTTTTAACAAAGTTACAAAGAGAATTCAATGAAGGAAAAATAGCTTTTTCAACGAATAATACTGGAGCAAGTAGACATCTATAACCAAAAACAAAAAAAATCTTTGACAATTTATACAAAAAAATGAACTCATAACAGCTCACAGGCTTAAATATAAAACCATAAACTGTATAGAAGAAAAAAGAGGAGAAAATCTTTAGGATCTAAGGCTAAGAAAAGAATTCATTAACTTACATACCCAAAAAAAAAATCCTTAAAAGGAAAATATGCTTAATGGGAATTCAACAAAACTATACAATTTTGCTCTGCAAAAGACTCTGTTAAGAAGATCAAAGGCTAGCTTTAAACTGAAGAAAATATATGCAAACCACACATCTGACAAAGACCTAGTATCTAGAAAAAAATAAATTTTCAAACAACAGTAAGAATAAAATCAATACAATTAGAAATGGGCAAAATTCCCAAAAGATATTTCACTGAAGAGGATATACAGATAACAACTATGCGTATGCCGAAAGTTCAACATCATTAGTCGTGAAGCAATTGTCTACTAAGACAACATTGGGGTATCACTACACACGGTCAGACTCACTAAACTAAAAAATAGTGACAACACAAAATGCCAGTGAGGATGCTGAGAAACTGGATCATTCATCTACTGCTGGTGGGAATATAAAATTATATAGTCACTCTGGAAAAGTTTCTCAGTTTCTTTACAAATTGAACAGGCAACTACTATATATGAAGGCAACTGCACTCCTGGGCATTTACCTCCCCAGTTTAAAATTTATGTTATATTCATTAAAAATCTATATATGAAAGTTTATAACAGCTTTTTATATTAGCCAGAAACTAGAAACCACCCAGATACACTTGAACTGGTGAACGGTGAAACTGTGGTACAATCAGGCTATGAATACTACTTAGCAATAAAAAAAGGAAAAAAGAACCATTGATACACACAGAAACCTGGATGAATCTCTAGAGAGTTATGCTGAGTGGAAAAAGCTAATCCTGAAAGGTTGTGTACTGTTTGATTCCATTCACGTAACATTTTTGAAATGTCAAAATTACAGATATGTAGAACAGATTAATGGTTGCCAAGACTTAAAAAGCAGATATAGTAGGAGGGATATGAGTGTGGGTAAAAAAGTGCAATTTAAGAAATGCTAGTGATGATGGAAATGTTGTGTATCTTGACAATAGCAAGTTCAACATCCCAACTGTGATATTGTACTATACATTTGCAAAATATTACCGTTGGAGAAACTGCCTAAGGGGTTCATGGTATCTCTCTGTATTATTTTTTACTATCATATGTCAATATCAAAATAAGAGGTTTAATTTTTAAAAATCGGCTTGGGAGACTGTGTGAAACTTTAACTTTGACCTTCAAAGAGCTCTTTGCCAGGGGGGACACATAACATATACTCTTTGAAGAGCTCTTTGTGGGGGGGAACATAACACAAAAATAAAAACAATATATTACCTATGTTTGATACATTTTATCAATCCCTATGTCTTTACATACATCTCATTTATCCCCATTATTGCCATATAAAATGACGGAGGAGGGTCATTATACCTATTTTAAATTTAAGGAAATTGGCCCAGATTGAGAGAAATTGCCCAAAGTGAAAAAGCTTCTAAATGACTGAGTTCATGGGATAGCAAAGGTCTTAAAATCTCTAACCAAGAGTATACTTGAAAGTACCAGTGGTTCCATGGAAATGTCTCAGGACCATCTCTGTAGATAAGCAGAGCATTTAATGAGAAATACTCTTGGAACTCAAGTTCCACTTAAAAGGGAGCCATACTTTGAAAAAAAAATCTAGGGGGTTTCTGGGTAGCTCAGTTGGTTAAGCAACCAACTTGGGCTCAGGTCATGATCTTACAGTTCGTGAGTTCGAACCACACATCAGGCTTGCTGCCTTCAGCACAGAGCCCGCTTCAGATCCTCTGTCCCACTCTCTCTCTCTGCTCTTCCCCTGCTCACATGCTTTCTCTCTCTCAAAAATAAATAAATATATATATATAATTGTTAAAAAACTATATTTCATAATGGGCTCTGTGTAATCTTTGAATAAAAGATTTCCTGCTGAAAATATACTACTCTATTGTGTACTAATGAAAAGCAGCTGTTTTCTGAGATTCCTATGCTGGAAAGTTTTATTCCAGCAAAAGTAATAGTCACATCAAGAACCCTGTGTTGTCGTTGCCAGTTTGCCTTCCAAACACATGCCACCATGAAGGTCTCTGAATTATACCTGATCAGCCAGGATGATTACTGAGCAAATCTTCTCATTGATCTTAACCATCATTGAAAGATTTAAATTTCAAAAGAAAGAATAAGTAGCATTGCCAAGGCATTGCTCTGCAGATTACAGAGCTATGCACTTTAAACACTAGCATCAAGTCAGACATTTGGGGACCGAATGGACATCATGTATGTCCCAGTCATAATATACATTTGTCTTTTTGCTGAACTTAAACCTTTATAACAAGGAGAGGCTTCCAACATGCACACAAACAGACAAACTTATAGCCAGCTAACAAAGAGTTCTGTCTTACAAGCATATTTGCATTCAGGCTCCACGGTATATGAAGTTCACAGTATATAAAGTATATTAAGTTCAACAAGACCAATTTATTTCCAAGGCAATTTAACAAATTTAGTAAATAGTTTAGTAAATAGCTCCTGTATGGCTCAGTCTGTTGAGCTTCCGACCTCAGCTTAGGTTATGAACTCGGGTTCACAAGTTTGAGCCCCACTTTGGGCTCTGTGCTGACAGCTGGGAGCCTGGAGACTGCTTCAGATTCTGTGTCTCCTTCTCTCTGCCCATTCTCTGCTTGTGCTCTGTCTCTCTATCTCTCAAAAATAAATAAAAATATTTTTTAAATATTTAGTAGTAATATAACTAATATTTTTTTAGGCACTTACTTTGTGCCAGGCAATGTTCCAAGCACTTTAAATGTCCTAATGTATGTAGTCCTTACCATAATCCTATGCGGTATGTACTATTAACATCTATTTTTTCATCATTGAAGAAACTGAAGGAAGAAGAGGTTCGTAAATGTTTCCAGCTTTTCGGGACCAGTTTTCAAACCTAGTCAATCTAATACCAGAGTCTGTGATCTCAACCGCTAGACTAAGGCAAGAGAATGCCTTTCAAAATTCATTAGATTTCATTAAAATGAAGTTCAAAACTGTCACAACAATTAAAAATCACCTGTTATTATGTAACCTTATTTACACAAAAGCTAATGAAGCACAGAGTTGTCAGATGACAAGGACACATACTGTAATTTTTATAATAGTGAATATCAAGATCAGTGGATGCAAACTGTGAGGAGATTTGACTCATAGTACATGAACAATTCGTTTAAAAGAAAAATCAACAATCACAATGCTACACTAGAAAGAAACTTAGAAAGCTCCAAGTGATTACCGTGCCATATTCATAGTAGGTTTTGCCTCAGTAAAGAATGTTTCCCGTTGTTCACTTGTTGTGATGAGCACTGTATGTTATATGAAAGGGATGAATCATTAAATTGTACTCCTGAAACCAATACTACACTATATGTTAACTAATTTGAATTTAAATAAAGTCTTGGAGAAAAAAAATGCTTGCAATTGTTGTTAGTTCTCTGCCTAAGTAAGTTCCTTCCGTGAACACCTTTATGGGAAATAAATATAATTAATCGATTAATGATCATAATTAAAATATTAAAATTAAGAGTAACATCTAGTGTCTATTGAATACTTGTTAGTACCTGTATTATTTGAATCTATTACCTAATTTTCACCAAAAGAGAATTTTAGAAAGTATATACCATTATTTTCTATTCCATTCAGTGGATGAATTTTTCCAAAATTTTCAGAGTAAATAATTTCTCCAAGATGAGAAATCTAATAAGCAGAAGAACATAAATTCTGTGATCTAAACCATGGTATGTTTCATTCAGGGTGCTATTTCTTACTATCACCTTTTATTCTTCCCCCAAAACTCCTCAAAACACATTGTTACTACCAGTCCACTAAACACCTTATACAAACAAGTCTACTTTATGCAAATACTATTTTTGTACAAGGCATTGATTTAGGCAGTGTGTTTAATTTAAAAAAAAAAAAAAAAAGAGGGGCACCTGGGTGACTCAGTCTGTTAAGCAGCTCAGGTCATGATCTCACGGTTCATGGGATGGAGCCCCACCGCTGAAAGAGCCAGGCTGCTTGGGATTCTCTCTCATCTCTGCCCTTCACTCACTCATGTGCATGCTCTCTCTCTCTCTCTCAAACTAAAGAAATAAACTCTTTTAAAAACAATTTTAAAATAATTTAAATAATAAAAAGTCAACCAGTAACAGATTTTTCTTGAAATATTCATTTAATTCAGTGAGGGACATAAATAACCACAGAAGGCCATTGGTCCTTGTCAGTCACAGCTTTTATTGTTTATACAGAGTTCCAAAAGTTCATGATGTGTAACTGGGTTTTTTGTTTTTTTTTTTTGGCTCAATTCTAACAGACATTAAAACTGGGTTCTCTTTGACATTAATGTGTGTGTCTGAACCACTCAGGTAGTGAATAAACCTGTTTTCTATAGCACGTGCATCTTTTAAAAGAAAAAAAAAAGTCCAAGAAAATCAACTACTATTGTTGTGATTGAAGGGCACAAAGAGTAAAGAGGTCTAAAAAAGTTCCCCACCTCCACCCTTTACCAGGAAATAGAAGTTTGAAATAAAGTGCTAAATGGTAATTTGATTAAGAATATGGATTTCTCCAGGGACGCCTGGATGGCTCAGCCGGTTAAACCACTGACTTCAGCTCCAGTCATCATCTCACAGTTTGTGGGTTCCAGCACATGTCTGGCTCTGTGATGACAGCTCAGAGCCTGGAGCCTGCTTCGGATTCTGTGTCTCCCTCTCTCTCTGCCCCTCCCCCTAACACTTGCTATCTCTCTATCTCTTAAAAAATTAAACATTAAAAAACTATTTTTTAAAAATCTTAAAAAAAGAATATGGATATGGATATCTCCCATTATCCTATGTAGAAACAAGAAGAAAGAAACTTTATAAAGTAGTGTCTTCAATCACTACAGCTGCAAAAGAAAAAATTGTAAGCTACATTGTGTTTACACATTTCAAGACTTTTAAAGCCCTCGGATGTACTTTTCCTGAATGTCAAATGTCATTTACAGAAAAAGGTTTTTTTTAAGTGATACAATGTGCTAAAGGATCATGCAAGATAAAAGAAATACTTCTGACTCAGGAGAAATCTGGAAAAACCACAGAAAAGAAGCACAATTTGAGCTGACCTTTAAAGATGAAAGAATTTTGACAGAACTAGAAGTTCTAAGTGTTTATTTGTTTTGTGGGAGTACAATCCCAGAGTGTTGATAAAGATACTATTCTTCAGAGGTTAAAATAATGGAAAATAAGCGTAAGTATATGAATGGAAATCAAATCAGTCTATGTGTTAAAGAGGAAAAAAAAACAATAAATTCTACCGAAGAGATATCAGTAAACTAGCTATGAAACAGCAGAGTTCCCCACAGACCCCTAACAAATAAAACAAATTCAGGAAACTAGAGAATGTCACCACAGATTAAAGTCACCTTTTGTGCTATTGCTAGATGGCTCTCTATAAAAGAAAACACACACATACACACAGATGCACCCACACATGTCATGAAAGAAAAAACTATTCAATTATTTTAGAGATGAATGAAAATAAAATACTCAGTATATACATCTTCTTCTGACTTACATTAAAACCAAACTAATTGTAACTTTGATTTTCATTTTATCACCTTAGAGATAATAAATGAAAAAAATCCACCCCGGGGAAAATTATTTTTTATTCTAGGTAAGCAGTGAGTATTCATTTCAGTGTGCTAAATGTGGATGTGGTTAGGGTTAGAAGGAAATTTTTAGTGGGCAGGTAGCTTTGAAATCAACGGTAATTTGAAATCACCTGGGTGGCTCAGTCCGTTAAACTTCTGACTTCCACTCAGGTCATGATCTCATGGTTTATGAGTTCCAGCCTGGCGTTGGGCTCTGTGCTGACAGCTTGGGGCCTGCTTCAGATTCTGTGTCTCCCTTTCTCTCTCTGCCCCTCCCCTACTCTCAAAAATAAACAAACATTAAAAGAAATTTGAAATCAATGGCAAAATGAGCTACCATCAATCCTGTATAAAACAGAGGCTCTCCACATACATTGCCCTTCTTTACTGTCAGCCCACAACACGCCACTATCATGGCATGTCCTGAGAATAAAATCTGGAGCTGTTTAGGAATGGATTCAGTCAGAGCAGGAAAAAGGAAAAAGTCTATTAATGCAGAAACAACTAGGGAGAGCTGACCCCAGAGGATAATTGCTGGAGACACTTTTTCTCTTCAAACGTAGTCTCCCCTGAGGCTGAAGAAGAAAATTGTATCGTATTTTTGACAAGTCCTTCCTGTAGCTACGACCCAACACAGGCCCCAGTTTCTTTGTCAGAGTCAAATGTGAGTATTTAGTTTAAAAAAAAATACGACACACATTTCCATGACTACTGTGCTAATTTATTTCTTCTGGCTGTTCTTGTGAGGTTCCTGACCCTTTCACTATAAAGATCAGATCTGTCTTTGACATTTAGATCTGCCAACACTGAAAATGAATAGTTAATGTAAGTAAACAATTTTCTCTTCATTTCTTTCCATTAGTATTTTACTTTCCTAATCACCACATTGAACAATCAAGCTACTTTTCATCAGCCCTGTAGTCAAACTCCTCCAACCCTCCCCAAGGACTTCACCATATTCCTACAGATTCTTGAGCTGGTTGTAAACAACTTCATCCAAAAGAGTTTCTCACAACAGAGCTTTTGGAAACTTCTTACCTAATTCACAGACTTCCTCCTTCCTGTTAACATCAGCATTTGGGAAGAAAGGGAGTGTCTGAGTAGGAAGATAACAATGCACAGCCTGACCTTATTTCCCTTTAAGAACCAGACCATGCTGGTCAATCTGGCTCACGCTGTATGGCTCCCTCCTTTGTCATTATTCATAATGACCCTTTTGGGTTTCTTCCTCACAAGCTGGCTTTCCTGTCCCACAGTATGACTTTCCTAAGAGCCTCATTTATTCAAGTGCAAACCCCAACTGTGAAACAGGGTGAAGCCCCTCAAAGCCCCTCTATATTTGCATGTTCGAACTTTCCATGACAGTTAAACATTTTTTCGAGACATGCTCTGACAGATAGGAAGCTCATCCACACATTGCAATCTGCTGGTCTCTAGGAGGCTGCTTATTAAATCCTTAGACTGACACAGACCAATAAATATACCCAGCCAAATCTGCAAAGGCTAGAATATTCCCGGTGAACACTTTTGCAAATGGCAAATTCGAGGTCAGAAACTGCATATAAAATATTCCCAGTTCCTCAAAATGATTGACTCTAATAATTATCCCTTCTAATTCAGTAGCACTAGGTTTTGCAATTACCAATTCTTCTGACCCAAGCCTGACCCTTCTAGTACTCAACATTATAAAAATAACCCCGCCGCAGGAGGCAAATCTTAGTCTAAAAATGAGGTGGTAATCAAGAGAAAACTAGGAGATCAAAGGCCAACAGGGGTTCACACAACCCAATTAGGTCCATAAGTTGTGGAAGCAGATCAGAGCAGTCTGCAGGCATCCGAGAAAACTTAGAAGAGCTTTGTTAGTTTTATACTCCCATATTGTGTTCCCAAAGTTTATACCTCTGTTATACTAATGCCCTACTCTGGTATCGGCCTATCTCTAGCCAAAGGTATTTTTCTATTTTTCTAATAGAAAATCTTTTTCTAATTCCTGTGTGCTTAGCTCTTCCACTATTTTAATAGTGATTTTAGACTGATTTTAATTTCCCAGTCAACCTATCTATATTTTCCTTCCTTTGATCTGAATTTACTCAATATCTACTCTTATATACCAAGTATTGAGAAAATCGTAACAAAAATACAGACATTGTGACTGCCCTCAATTGGCAACTGATGGAATGGGAGAAGATATTTGCAAACAATATATCAGATAAAGGATTAGTATCCAAAATCTATAAAGAATTTATCAAACTCAACACCCAAAAAGCCAATAATTCAGTGAAGAAATGGACAAAAGACATCAATAGACACTTCTCCAAAGAAGATACCCAGATGGCTAGACACATGAAAAACTGCTCAACATCAAACATCATCTGGGAGATACAAATCAAAACCATAATGAAATATCACCTCACCCCTGTCAGCATGGCTAACATTAAGAACTCAGGCAACAACAGATGTTGGCAAGGATGCAGAAAACAAGGATCTCTTGCACTGCTAGAAGGAATGCAAACTGGTGCAGCGACCCTGGAAAACAGTATAGAGGTCCCTCAAAATATTAAAAATAGAACTACCCAGCAACCCAGCAATTGCATTACTAGGTATTTATCCAAGGGATACGGGTGTGCTGTTTTGAAGGGGCACATGCACCCCAATGTTAATAGCAGCGCTATCAACAATAGCCAAAGTATGGAAAGAGCCCAATTGTTCATCAACAATTGATAAATTGATAGATTTATGAATATTTTCATATTCATATGAAATGGATGAATGGATAAAGAAGATGTGGTATATATATATATACACATATATATATACACACATACATATATATACATATACATACAATGGTGTATTACTCGGCAATCAAAAAGAATGAAATCTTGCCATTTGCAATTATGTGGATGGAACTGGAGGGTATTATGCTGAGTGAAATTAGCCGGAGAAAGATAAATATCATATGACTTCACTCATATGAGGATATTAAGATACAAAACAGATGAACATAAGGGAAGGGAAGCAAAAATAATATAAAAGCAGGGAGGGAGACAAAACATAAGAGATTCTTAAATATAAAAAACAGAGGGTTGCCGGAGGGGTTGTGGGAGGAAAGATGGACTAAATGGGCAAAGGGCACTAAGGAATCTACTCTTGAGATCAATGTTGTACTGTATGATAACTAATTTGGCATAATTAATTTTTTAAAAATATATTGTACCTACCACCTAACAAAGAACACCATTAAGTTGCAGACAAGTGTTAATAATTGCGGTGATGAGGGGGGCGCCTGGGTGGCTTAGTCGGTTAAGCGTCCGACTTTCGCTTAGGTCATGATCTCACGGTTCGTGGGTTCGAGCCCCGCGTCGGGCTCTGTGCTGACTGCCAGCTCAGAGCCTGGAGCCTGTTTCAGAGTCTGTCACTCCCTCTCTATGACCTTCCCCTGCTCACGCTGTCTCTCTCTCCTAGAAATAAATAAAACATTTAAAAAAATAATAATAACTGCGGTGATGAGGGACACAATGACACAGAGCGTGACCACATATCAAATGACATATGTAGTGCCTAACCTGAACTGCTTGCATTAGTAACTCCTGTGAAAAGGATTGATTTATGCTTTCTGCCTCCTTGGAACCTGCTGTGACTCTCCCTCTCACCAGTAGTTTATATTGATGAGATGAGCATGAGAGTGTATGTGTAGCTATTAATACATTGACGGGAAACGAGCCTTGCCTTCTGCCTTTAACACTTGCACCATTGCTCGGGACAATGTTTTCACTGCTTATAAGGTGTGATGGTCTGTTGTGTGTGTCAACATGACTGGGCCACGGGTGCCCAGACATGTGACCAAACATTGGTCTAGGTGTGTCTGTGGGGAAACCCTGCCTGATACACATGGCTCTGTTGAGACATAATGGTGTGTTCTTTCCTGCCTCCAAGGTAATCTGTACCTTCTGAAGAATGTAAAATATTTTTATGATCTTATTTCTATTCCCTTACCCTTACTTCCCATCAATTTTATATTTTATTGGAATGATTATATTAAGGAAAATATATCCAGCAATGCTACTTGGTTGCTTTTTTGCTCTTACGCAAACAGAATTCTGGATCCCAAATGAAAGCAATTAAATGGGTCTTTGTTTTGGTCATGCAGCATCTGTCATATTTATTTTCAACAACACATCATAAGCCAAAATATCCTTTTGTTTTAGACAGCCAACATCAGAAAGATAATCAGTACCGGGATCAGAAAACTAAATACTGTTGTGACATGATGACAATTACATGAGACAGAATTGTAAATATTTAATAATAAATATACTTGATCCATTGCTGCAGGAAAAAAATGATCTGGAAAACAATGTTTGACCATTTTCAGAAAATGCAGCTATATTTGGAACACTCAGGTTTTTTTATTTCTAAGCTTTTTTTCTGGTTTTATTGAGATGGATATATATTACAGCATAAGTGTAAGGCATATGGTATTTTGGTTTGATTTATGTATATTGTGAAATAAATGATTACCATGATAGGTTCATATCCACCTTCTCATATAGATATAATAAAAAGAAAGGGCATTTTTTTCTCCTTTTGATGAAAACTCTCAGAATTTCCTCTCCTAACACCCTTCCACTGTATCACAGAGCACTGGCAGTCCTAATCATCATGTTGTACATTATATCCTGATTACTTATGTATCTTATAACTGGAAGTT
This sequence comes from Hyaena hyaena, assembly GCF_003009895.1. Taxonomy (NCBI): domain Eukaryota; kingdom Metazoa; phylum Chordata; class Mammalia; order Carnivora; family Hyaenidae; genus Hyaena; species Hyaena hyaena. Next base: position 779,242 of record NW_024081464.1, on the reverse strand, counting down.
TGTACCTTTGGACCACCTTCCTCCAATTTTTTTTAACCTTTAAAAGATTTCAGCTGCATTTATTTGTCTTGTTTCCAAGTAAATACTAATGCTAGCCTTTTCTATTCACAGAAATTTATAAAACAAAAAGGAATAAAATTCAATGGGATGAAATAAATTAAAATAAAATAAAACAATAAAATTAAACTAAATTAAAATTAAATAGTTTTCCTTGAAGGCACACTATTCCTTGAAGCCTAGGCAGAACACTAGCTTTTATGATTTCCTGTCTTCATAACACAATTCTTAGAGGTGAAATTGATTCTGGCAAACCAAGAGAAATTTTGCATCTATAATACCTTCCTTTTACAGAAGAAAGCTTTGCCAATAGTTATCCATACAGTGGAGATTTTTTTTAAGAAAAGTTTCGTATGGAACTTTTATGGTATCATTTTGACCAGATATCAGTCCACTTACGTCAAATTTAGGCAGCTGTTGATTATTCCACTTCCTCAATCATAGCCAATCTATGCTTTTCCACCTCTACTAAATGGAAAACATCCAGTACTAAAAGATTTCACACTGGGAAAGAGAATAGGGACATGCACATGTTAATTCTAATTAATCTTTTTACGCCTACATAATTCCATAATTCCTTAATTCATGAGTCCTGACTTTCCTTGTGGCTTTAGTATGAAAACTAAAGATTCATCTTATGAAGGAAAATCACAAGGAATGCTTACTTTATACTTTAAAGTTAAAGAATTTATACTTTAACGTGTAAATTCTGTTGAATTTTCACTCTAGCTATTCATTGACCTGGAGCAAATACCTGCATACTACACTGAGACAGTGGTGCAAAAATAGCAAGATATTTTTCTCTTTCCTTTTAAGAAATTTCAATAATTTTGTATTCCACAATGCACTTTTCACACATACATGCAAATGTTACTAATAACCTTATGAAACAAAAACCCGATGGTAAAGAAACAACCACGTATTATTTTAATAGTATTTTTAGAGCTACCCTCTGGAACCAACACATCAAATTCAGAATCCACCCCCACCTTGAAAAAGAATAAATGAGAATAAATGGCATAAATAAAATTCATGAAATAAAAGTGTAAATGGCCTTTCAGCTATTCACAGTCAAATGTCTGTTTACAGGGTGATGTTCGGTGATCCAGAAAAACCTGGCTAGGAGCTAATCCCCTGTGCTGTACCCACTCTCCTCACCCTTTCTAAAAACAGCTCAGTAGGTTAAAATTATTTGCCAGTTGGAGATGAAAACAACTGTGTAAAGTGGCAAAGCAGGGTCTTGCTTTCAAGAAAGACCAATCAGAACGGCTGCTTCTAGAACCTTGGGAGACTCCATGGCCTCAGGAACCAGCTCTCTCTTCTTAACACTAATTTAAAGATATTCCCTTGCAAAAGGAGATAATGTAGTGTGTGCTTCAAGAAAACCTGCTATTAATAATACACATAAGCACTTTAAGATAATCTCTATTCTTATCCAGTTGAGAGTACAAAACTGGCTTCCCCATTTCTACAAATATCAATTGGCAAAACTATGTTCATTTTAACCTTTTAAAAAAAATCACCAGCTTTTAATTCTTCCATTTCAGTCTGTCTTTTATACTGATTTTCCAGATATCCACTTGTCTAATATCTGGGAGGATTAAGCAGTATTTTCAGATTCCATAATCTCTGAGGTTATAACAGTTACAAATAACCACTAATTGAGTTATTCATCTTGGAGTTGAGTGGTATCCAATACTGGGTAAGGGAAAGAGAGGCTTGTAGTTTATGTTCAGTGTTAACATTTTTTACTCATTTTGCAAAAATCTTGTTTCCTGTTCATACTACAAGACCTTATTTCCATGAGTTTGAATTTCAGTTGGAGCTGTTTCTGACAAGGTGGCCAATTTAGGTAAGTAACCTTATCCCTCTATAAATAGCAGGTGCAGGGAGAGAAAAGGATAGATGGTAGTTAATCCAAGTCATCATTCACATAGTTGGAATCCCTGAAGGTGAAAATAAATATATAACACAGAAAGAGAAATGGATATTAGTGTATCATCCTACAAAATAATGTATACTTCCAAAAAGCAAGGGAGGGAGGGAGAAAGGGGAGAGAGAGAGAGAAGAGAAGGGAAGAGAAGAGAAGAGAAGAGAAGAGAAGAGAAGAGAAGAGAAGGAAAGAAAAGAAGAGGAAATGAAAAGAAAAAGGAAATGAAAAGAAAAAAGAAATGAAAAGAATAGAAAAACTCTTTGAAGGTAAACATTGGTATAGGGATAGATCTTACATTTTTTTCTATACAGCCTAGATATGGAAATTTTTAGAAAGCAATTTTCTAATACATGTCTACTTCAAAATAATGATTGAGAAAAATAAAGCAAACAGATTTTACGAGAATCAAAAATTAACCTGAATCCTACAATAAAACACTTGAATCCTATCCTTAATAATTTATAACAATTACTTATGGTCTTCAGCATCTGTTAAATGAATTTCAAAACTCTCATTAGGCTCAAAGCAATTCTACAAATAAACGGCATGACTTCAACATTTGATAATAAAAATGGTTAATGGAGTGTCTGAAAGTAATGTGGATGGTAGTGAAAGTAAAACCTAACTTGATCTTAGAAAAAAAAAAGACGATATTCTCTCACAAAATACCAATGTGAATATATTGGGTACATATTAATTAACAGGGATTTCTTAAGTAATGCCATCCCTGAGCTGCTACACACCAGAGAAGGTTTAACAAGGTTAGATTAAAAATTAGTATGGTTGGGAGGGCGGGAGGGTACCAGGAGGAAACATTTAAGCTAAGTTCTGAATGACAGAAAGGAGCCAGTCATGACAAATTCTAGAGAAAAATATTTCAAGCACGAAAGAACTCTCTGGAATCTAGAGAAAAATATTTCAAGCACGAAAGAACTCTCTGGAATTGGGTGAAGTTCCATGTTTGGAATCTGATTTTTTTTTCCTGTTGGTTTGACTAATGAATGACTGACTGTTGATTCATTTATCGTCTGTCTTTTCCACTGGAGTCTAAACCCCATGAGAACAGAGACCTTACCGGGCTTCCTCACCACTGTATCTCCAGCCGGTAGCACAGAGATGATAACAATAAATACTTACTGAATGAATAAAACTCAATTCAAGATATTATGTGTTAACATCTTATATAAATGACTCTAATCCAATCTTCAGATTATAAAAATCTGTTTACTCACATGGGAAAAATTTTTTTTTCCCTTATTGAACCTTGACACTGTAAAGAAGCAGTATGATTCAATACTGAGCTAGAAGGGAGAAAAAGCAAATCTTGCGTTGTAGATTGAACATTTGTGTCCCTCTAAAATTCATATGTTGAAACTCTATCCCCCAAAATGATGATATTAAGAAGGGGGGAACAGAATTAAATGAGGTTATGAGGGTGGAGCCTTCGTGAATGGAATTAATGCCCTTGTAAGAGTCAGATGCCTTTGTAAGACTCAAGGGAGACCTGGCCACTTCTCTCTGGTCTCTGTCATATGAAGATACAAGAAGTCTCAGGTCTGCAACTCAGAAGAGAACCCCCGCCAGGTCCAGACTGTGCCGGCACCTTCATCTCAAGACTTTCCGCCTCCAGAACTTGGAGAAATAAATTTCTGTTTTTCATAAGCTCCTACCACACAAGAAAAGAAAAAAAAAAAGCATGGCATTGATGCTTCTAATAGAAAGAATCTGTTTTTAGCTTAGACTTCAATCACACCACCATTTTGCTAAGGAAAAGGTGTGCTTCCCTTCTACTCACTGTTTTTCAGACAGTGCAGGCAGGTGCATGGGATGTATAGTGTTGCAGAAAAGGAAAAGTGAAATAAAAGCCTTTCTCTGAGTGGATAAAAAACCAGAAATGTTCTGGGTGCATTTGAAGGAGAAAATCTCTGAAAGGGCATTTATTGCTACTCTGCTTTGAATTTCCAACTTGATTTGTTAATTTCCTAGTGGAATGTTGGAGGAGAAATCTAGCCCTTGTTGAGAGACAAAGAGGTTTTCTAAATTCCAAAGAGAGTTTCTTTTACATTATAAGGACAAAAGCTTAGAGACAAAGCAGAGCACACAATGGTGATGGCACAAGAGAGACCCCTGACTCACAAGAAGTAGGACAGGCTTCCAGCAGTGGTCTGGTGAGCAGAAGAGCAAAGAGGGATGGGGCAATGCCTCCTAGGGCTCTCCTCAGGAGGGATGAGAGTGGGAAACAAGAGAGGAGCTGGTTTCCTATTTCTGTTTCATACTGTAGGATTTTTTTCTGTCATTGGATCAGCAGAAATAGTTTTACCAATATAACCTTTATTTATTTATTTATTTGTATTTATTTCTAGGAGAGAGAGAGAGACAGCGTGAGCAGGGGAGGGTCAGAGAGAGAGGGAGTCACAGACTGAAACAGGCTCCAGGCTCTGAGCTGGCAGTCAGCACAGAGCCCGACGCGGGGCTCGAACCCACGAACCGCGAGATCATGACCTGAGTGAAAGTCGGACGCTTAACCGACTAAGCCACCCAGGCGCCCCACCAGTATAACCTTTAGAGAAATTAAGGGAATTAAAATCTTGCCCAACTGGGGAAAATTCTGAGCCTGTTTCTTTGATATGGATGACCTCTTAAAGCTTATCTCCGGTGGACTATTAGGCTTACAAACTATCTTTTCTCCATCTTCGTCTAACCTTTTCCTCTCATATTCACTGCTTTGGGACAGGATACAAAGCATTCTGGTTTAGAACTTTGCTCCAAAGTAAAGTTTCTATCAGTTTCCCAGAGCCATTGTAACTATGTGCCACAATCAGGGTGTCTGAAAACAACAGAAATTTATTGTTCATGGTTCTAGAGGCTAGAAACGGAAATCAAGGGACCAGCAGCACCATGCTCCCCCTAAAGAGAAGAATCCTTTCTTGCTTTCTCCTACCTTCTGGCAATTTGCCCACAATCACTGGGGTTCTTTGGTTTGCAGTCTCTCATTACATGGTGCTCTTGCTTCAGGTGTCTCTGTCTCTACATGACATTTTCCTATTCTTATAGAAACATCAGTCATATGGGGATAAGGCCCACCCTGATGACCTCACGTTAACTTCTTACACCTGTAAAGACCCTATTTCCAAATAAGGTCATGCTCACCAACACGGGCTGTTAGGGCTTCAACATACATATATGTATGTATGTATTTTGGTGGACACAATTCAACCAAGAAAACTCTTCACGCTCCCCCTCTAAGGCTGTCTCTAAAGACTTCAGTAAGGGTGGTACCACTTCTTCCTCCATTTGTGACTGATGAGAAACTGGTAGGTAGCATTGGACAGAGCACACCAGCTTCCTGAGAAGAATTGCTAACTTCTCCGGAAATACCTAGCTTTTCCATGGGTCAGAACAGACAGTGGATAGATTCTATAATACTAGCCCTGGTGAGTTATCACTTGTAGCTACAACCAAACACCCATCCCTTTTCTATCCACAGTTCCTACAATACTCACTCTAGATAAATCCTTTATGTTATCTAGTGTAAGGTTTACAAAAAAGAGACCACTATTTGTGCGGCAATGAGGAGTATTTCCCCACCCCTCCCTGAACTTAGAGACGGCCTCCAAGGCAGTCCACTATACACCCCTACCTCCTGGTATATACATTCCTGAGTAGTCTGGTCCATGTTGTACCAGAGTTGGTCTATGTCAACAAGACCAATACTGAAAATGGCAGTATGTCACTTTTATGTTTAGCTTCTAAAAGACTATGGCTTCCATCATGGGCATCTCCTCTTTCTATTTTGGAGGCCTCACTTGGGGGAAAGCAAACTGCCATCCTGTGAGAAGCCATATGGAGAGACCCAGGTGGTGAGAAACTAGTTTTCAGCCAAGAGCCAGTGAGGAACAGGGGGCCTGCCAACAACTGTAAGTGAACTTGGAAGCCCAAATCATCAGCCCCCGTTAAGCCTTGAGATGACTATGGCTCTGGCCAACAGCTCAGTAACAACCCATTGAGAGACCCCGAGCCAGAACTGGTCAGTAAATCGAGCACCGCATCGGGCTCTCTGCTGTCAGTGTGGAACCCACTTCAGATCCTCTGTCTCCCTCTCTCTTTGCCCCTCCCCTGCTCACTCTTTCTCAAAAATAAATAAAATTTTAAAAAAACTTCTGAATAATACCATCGATTATTATTTGTGTTCTAATGTTGTTGTGATTCACCAATTAGGAGAATTAGCTATAACTCAAACTTTTGGTGAAACAATTAAGCCAATGTTAACTGGCTTAATTAGGAACGTAAATTTATGGAGGCATAAACATAAAACGGTTTTATTTTTATAACAATGTCATAAATTTCATTCTTTCAAACCAAGTCTTCCAACTTGATTGACATCTCAATTCAATTGACTCATTCTGCAGTGGTCTTCAGTAAGCTCTCCAAATTCTCTAATTTTCATACCAATTCTTATCCTTGCTGGTACCTGCAAAATTCACCTTTAATGGGGAGTAGGGGGGCCTGGGTGGCTCAGTCAGTTAAGCAACCGACTCTTTTTTTCTTTAATTGACATCCAAGTTAGTTAACGTATAGTGTAATAATGACTTCAGGATAGAATTTAGTGATTCTAATACCCAGTGCTCATCCTAACAAGTGTCCTTCTTAATGCCCTTTGCTCATTTAGCCCATCTCCTACCCAAAACCCTTCCAGCAACCTTCGGTTTGTTCTCTGTATTTAAGAGTCTCTTAATGTTTGTCTCCCTCTCTGTTTTTACCTTACTTTTGCTTCCCTTCCTTTATGGTCATCTGTTTTGTATTTCAAATTCTACTTATGAATGAAGTCATATATTTGTCTTTCTCTGATTGACTTATTTCACTTAGCATAATAATACTCTAGTTCCATCCACATTGTTGCAAATGACAAGATTTCATTCTTTTTGATCTCTGAGTAATATTCCATTGTATATATGTACCACATCTTCTTTATCTATTCATCATCAGTCCATGGACATTTGGGCTTTTTCCATACTTTGGCTATTGTCAATAGCACTGCTATAAACATTGGGGTGCATGTGTCCTTCAAATCAGCAGTCCTGTATCCTTTGGATAAATACCTAGTAGTGCAATTGCTGAGTCATAGGGTGGCTCTATTTTAATTTTTTGAGGAACCTCTATACTATTTTCCAAAGTGGCTGCACCAGTTTGCATTCCCACCAGCAGTGCAAAAGTGTTCCTCTTTCTCTACATCCTCACCAACATCTGTTGTTGCCAGAGTTGTTAATGTTAGCCATTCTGACCGGTGTGAAGTGACATCTAATTGTGGTTTTGATTTGTATTTCCCCGATGATGAGTGATGTTGAGAATTTTTTCATGTGTCTGTTAGCCATCATGATGTCTTCTTTGGAAAAATGTCTGTTCATGTGACCACCTCTTGATTTTGACTCAGGTGGTGGGATCAAGCCCTACATCGAGCCCCATATCAGGCTCCATGATAGGTATGGAGCCTGCTTGAGATTCTCTCTCTCTCTCTCTCTCTCTCTCCCCTGCTTGCACATGTGTGTGCACTCTCGTTCTCTCTAAAGAATAAATAAGTAAATAAAAATTTAATCACCTTTAATTCCTCTAGGGAATCAAGAACACAAAAGGGAATAGTGATCCTGATGTCTATTGTACTATTCCTTAGCCATGCCTTCTCCCTCCAGTATTTGTCTCTTTTCTGATAGCACCAACAGTTGAGGTAAACCAGTAATGAAACAGAAATCCACCCTGGAAACAAAACTCTAGTGCCTATTTATTGTGTCACCTCACACTTGAAAAATCATCTCTCTGCATGGAGGAGGGCACTTGTGGGGATGAGCACTTGACAACTTGACAATATGGAAACCAACTTGACAATAAAATAGAAAGAAAGAAAGAAAGAAAGAAAGAAAGAAAGAAAGAAAGAAAGAAAGAAAGAAAGAAAGAAAGAAAGGGCAACTCTCTTAGGGTCCTTAGCACTCTATATGCTCCAAGGGGAGAATGAGAGAAGCCATGCTTTACAATACTATACTTGTCCAAAATCTGATTTCCTTCCCTTCCCACATACTCTCCTATCCTGATGAGACCTAGCAGCAGTGGATGTATCAGTTTAGCTAACTGGTATCTTCCAACAACCCTTGCACAAAACTAAAAAGACAATTGTTGATGGGTTCTCTGAGCCTGAAAGAAATGATCCTTGGTTTCTTTCTCAACTGAGCATGTTAGTAACCAGTTCCTGTGTTCTGCACACAACACCATGCAGCTACATGGTAAAATCCCAAACTGGTCCAGACCCAAATGTAAGGCCCTCCCTCTTGATGCAACCTGATGGCTTACTTCTACAACATAGTCACTCTCGCGGGCTTCTCTACATACTTAGAGAAAGTTCATCTGTCAATATATTTTTGAAATCCCACACGACATGATACAATGTACAAATTTCTCTTCTACAAGCTGTTTCCCATGGAATTTCCTTCAGGAAGTTCCTTGAGATGATCATGCTGATAATCTCACATATTATAATCCATACAGTTTGGCAGAAACATTCATTCTTAAATATTATGCCCCTTGCAATTCAGAGCTCAAATCAAAATCATCTCTCCCACATCCTTCCAGGAGAAAAACTGCACTCACTTTAGTACCATCCTATTCCTCTAATGGTTTGAAGTTAAAGCAAGTGTGACCTAGCCCAGTCAGGTGTTACTGTGCACATGGCCATGCACATGGCCCAGACTAGCTCCCAAATATTCAAAAAGTAGTATAAAACCAGAAAAAATGTGATATTAAATAATCAAGCATATTAAAAGAATCCAATCATTTTTCCCCTCAAGTGTCCAGTGTTCATGTACAGTTCACCTGAAGTAGACAGCAGGGCATTCTCCACCTTTAAAACAGATAATTTTCTTCTTCTCCCAGCCACGGTTTACCTCACTCTTATCCTTTGCAAATAGTTCTGCTTCTTACTCTTGACCTCTGAATCACTCTCCCAGAGTATCAGTCACCGTTGGTCTTCCACAGGAAAGATGGAGAGAAGAGAAAAGCCTTCAGATTCTACACATCATTGGAAGGGAAGGACCTTCAGAGGTGGTTGGTAAGCTTGATCAGGCCTTGGATGGAGAAAACTACATGACAATTTTCTATCTAGTGTACCAGCTCTTACAGTCCAACTTCAGTTCCTTATTATGTGAAGAGTCTGTTTCCTCCCTCTTCTACAGCACTGTCCTCCTAACTTCTACCCTCACTGTTTTTCCAGGATAAACTAAAATCCCAGAGGAGTGGGGAGATGAATATCCCACCTAAGGAAAGGTATGAGGGGGGAGAAACATTCTACCAGACAGACAAACCTAGCATTTTTATCACGATTAGGAAAAGCAGAAGTTTCTGGTGCCTATTTCAATTATAGCTCAAGTATAATGTCTTTCTGATGTTTTATTAAACTACAATGTAAAAAGAAATTGCAACTTTCAAAGTAGTCTTTGTTAAAAACTACAGTTGTGATGCATGCAAAAGAAGTTAACTAGATTTGTTTTATGCTTGATTGCTAGGTTTATATTTCAGTATACATATTGGTTTTCTGGCTATAATAACTATAATTTGCTTGAGAAGCTTATCTATTTAATAGCAAAGTATATAGAAATAATATGTTAATAAAAATTTTACCAATGAATGCAATATTCAACTGTATAAAAATAAATTAAGTAATACTTGTTAAAATATATCTGGCAAGAACAGTCCTCTTGGGAGAGAGAAATGAGAACAAGAAAAAAAGGAGGTACTAATGGGAAAAAAAATCTGAAAGTGAACAGTGACAGCTATTTCAGGGAAAAGAAAATACAGACTATCTTTCTGACAGCGATCAGTTCTTTGAACGCATGTCATCAAGGTCTCCAAAAGTACTCTTTGTCAGTAATATTCAAGTTTGGTGCACTTGCCTAAGGAAACAGCATGCCTCTGTCCCACCTATCTGCTGTTGCCTGAGGAGTTGCCTTTAAAAAGGAATACACTTTGTTAATAACAATTCCTCAGTCCAGTGGTATAGGGAGGAATAAGACCGAGGACAAACAGAGACAAAATACAGCTCCTGACAGCACATGCCTAAGGTGCCAAAGTCAACAGTCTAAAGAAATGTAAGATGATGAACTGGATGGTGCTGTTTGGAAAAGTTAAATAATTGAACTAAAAGAGGCTCCTTCTGATTTAACCATTCTAGCAGTGTAAAACTCCAACCCCTGAAGAAATTTTTGAAAGTCTCGGAGATTAACACCAATTATCTGCAATTGGTGTTATCTGCAATTAACACCAATTATCTGCAATTATCTGCAACTGAATGTTTGCTGTTTCAGATAGCATTTTAGAAGTAAAAGTTCTTCTGTAGTACTTATATTTGATAGAAAATCTATAAACAATTTTCTTGACTATAATTATAATGCCCATAGTTTATACATATGTGTCTAATTATAGAAAAAAGTCAAGGAAAATTCTATGTGACTGTGTTAATAACATCAGAAAAATACCAACTCTTGAAGAAAATTCAACTGAAATTAGATTTTTTACTGTCTATCTCTAAAAGACAAAAGTCTTTAATAACCAGTTATGACAAAAATAATGGTGAAAATATTATTCTCCTGTATTTAGTCTTTCCTTTAGTAAACTGATTTAGTATAAATAAATAGATTTAACTATCTTACGTTACAGTAAGTGAGGTTGCAAAGTTCAACCATACACATATATTGCTGAGCAAAAAAAATTAGGTAAAATGCAAAGCCTCAGAACAAATCACTCTTCCTCCAAATTCGATACTTTATAAACCATAACAGAATACATACTTGTTCAATTTTTATATCTTAATTCATCATATGATTATGTGTAATATTTCCCATGCACCAATAATGGTACTACGTATAGAAATTCAAAGAAAAATAAGACTTTCTTTTTACCCTTAAGAAACAAACAATCAAAAGAAAACAAGTCAAAAACAGACTTTGCTGTGCATTCTAATATATGTGATAATGGTGATGATAGTGATGAAGAAGATGATGATGATAAAAGGCAATTACAAGCTGATTCATTTTTTTCAATTCAGTCCTGGCTCGAAAAGAATGACTAAAGTGAGAAGCAGTCAACCTCAGAAGTTTCTAAGAAACATTGACAAACAGGACTGTCTGGGATCAGACACTCTATTACACTTTGTTAGAAAGATAAAGAAAAGCTTGTAGAATGTTTATAGAATAGTTATACAACATATAGGTTAAAACTATACTTAATCTATTTTTATCCTAAATTTATGTTTCTACATGTGTTTGTCATGAGAACAAAGAGCTTTTCTTTTAACAAAATAATAGTTCAAATACTTCTAAATCACATTGGGCTAGTAAGTTTGATATAATTATGCAACCATAACTAATAACATTTTGTTGATACATTATGTATCTAGAAGAAAATGTAAGACAAAAGATATAAACAAATTCCTTTCTGGAAAACCTGGGTATGTGGTCCACATAATGATAGGTGTGAGGGAAGAAACATCAGGGGAGGTCCACAGCCTTGGCACCTAAATGATTGGCACCTAAGCTGAATCTGTTCTTTATAATATGCTCCAACCAGGTTTTCTCACAGCTCTTAAATTCCATTTTTGACTCTTTAGAGGGAGTTTTTGATGATTCCTATAGCTTGAGAATTATTTAGAAACTGCCTCATACCTCCCTTCAATATACTTTTAAACATCCTCACATTGGCTCAAATTTATAGCATATTGATTATATGGTCAAATGGCAAAAGTCAGAAGGATAGGATAGGTAAATATTATAGTCAAGGATTCCAGGGACCATTTGATGTATCAAAAACAGCAATGACTTATCAGAGTTTTCCATGACCAGCCCCTCCTGAAAATATTCTGGCCCATTACTTCAGTAAGCACACTCTTACAATTATCACATTCCATAATCACTTTCTTTAACTGAAATATATCACCATATGACAACCAAAGATGGAGTAACACAGTGGGTATCACTGAAGAAAGAAAAGGAAAGCCAAGGATATATACTTCTTTGGGATGAAGCCCATCACAAGGGAGAAGGGCATGATATTAAGCACATGTGGAGTTGGTCACACTGACTTATAACCAGTGAAATGTAAATCAAAACAACACTGACATGACATTCTAGTTCTATTACTTTGGCAAAAATTAGAAAACAGAAGAGCATGTATTAAAGGGATACGAGGAAATGTGAACCACTACACAGTAAAATTGAGAAGCTGTAAACCCTCTGATGTGGCAATTCTGCTCTCAGTCCTCAAGAAATTCTCACACAGTCATGAGTGAGCAATGCAAGACATTATCTGCAACACTTTTATGGGGTGAAAACTGTGAGGTTCATCATGAGGAGAATGGATAAATAAAATATAGTAGATATATATCATGAAAAACTAAGAAGCAATTAGAATGACCAAATAGATGTACATGGATCTATCTTACAAATACAGTTGAGTTTTATTTTTTAAGGAAAGCAAAACCAGAATGAAGTCTATAACACCATACCATTCACATGAAATAGAAAGACAAAAAAAAAAAACTATATTTTTCAAAACTACATATTCAAGAGGCGTCTGGGTGGCTTGGTCAGTTAAGCATCCAACTTGACTTCGGCTAAGGTCATGATCTCACAGTTCATGAGTTCGAGCCCTACATGAGGCTCTGTGCTGACAGCTCAGAGCCTGGAGCTTGCTTCAGATTCTGTGTCTCCCTCTCTCACTGCCCCTCCCCTACTCATGTTCTATCTCTTTCTTTCTCAAAATTAAATATTTAAAAATTTTTTAAGATACATATTCAGTATTTCATTCATTCATGCCTCCTTCCATTTAATATTTCTTAAATTTCTATTCTGCATGCTAGTTGCTGGGAATACTTGATGAGCAAAAAACAGACACAATATATATCTTCCATAAATTTAAATCTAGTGGGGTGTTGAAAATTGAATTATGTCCCCCCAAAATTCTTATATTGAAATCTTAACACTCAGTACTTCAACTGTATTTGGAATTAGGTCCTATAAAGATTGATTAAGCAATGAGGTCAATTTAAAGTTTTCTGACTGTTACCTATATAAGAAGAAGAAATTTGAACACAAAAAAGAGACACAAGAGGTGTGTGTTCCCACAGAGGGACAACGATATGAGGAGGCAGCAAGACGACACTCAAAGGCACTAAGAAGAAAGACTAGGTGGTATCTCCAACATTTTCATAATTTTTTTTTAATTTTTAGTAATTCTTTTGTGTTTCTTCCACTATATGCCATATAGAGAAACAGAGAATTTCATTCACAACAAAGGCAGGACTTGCATTAACAAACTCTCGCAGAAACAATTAAAAATTCCAGAATACTTATATACTAAAAGAAAATAGCTTAGACACATTAGATAAGGAACAAAACCAGGCAGAAGATAGAGGGCATTTGAAACCTTAATCAGGGATCTACACTAATGAAGACTGGCATCTACCTAAGATCATTCCTCAGTCCATTCATAGTACACACTGTGGTCTTACTGGCTTAAAGAAACAGAATGGATTTTAAAGGGAGTCAGACAGATAGAAAGTAAGAGATCAGGAAAAAATATTAGAATGGAATCCCTAAAATCTATGTATAAAATTTCCCCCAAACCGTGACTTGCCTCTTAACTGTATCTGCACAGAGAAGACTTTAAGACTATAGATTATAAGAAAAGATAGCCAGAAACCTGGAAAACTGAACAGATTTCAGCTGCTGCCAAAACAAGAGAGACACGCTTTGAAGTCTGAGTTCAACTAAGCTAACCTCTTGTTACAACAAAAACTATACTCTTCAAAAAAAACACACACACACAGAACTTAGAATTTCTGCAGTGTATAAATCTCAATGTCCATTATACAATAAAAAATTACTAAACATACAAAGAAACAGAAAAATGTGAAGATGAAAACAGACATTAGGTCAGAAAATGGCTCATATATTGGAGTTAGCAGACAAGAATGTTAAAATAGCTCTAGGGCTTAAAATAAATCATATCCAACGAACAAATGGGGAATCTCAGCAGAGATATGGAAACAGTATAAAAGAATGAAACATAAATTCTAGTACTAAAGCAGTAAAATACATGACATGAAAAACGTTATGGATTTTTTTTACTTATTCTTTTTTTTTTTTTTTGAGGTATTAGCTGACCCACAATGTTACATTAGTTTCTGATGTACAACATAGTGATTCCACTTCTCTATACATTATGCTATGCTCACCACAGGTGTAGCTACCATCTGTCACCATACAATGCTATTACAATACCACTGACTACATTCCCTATGCTGCACCTTTCATCTTCATGACTTATTCATTCCATAACTGGAAGCCTGTATCTCCCATTCCCCTTTACCCATTTTGTCAATCCTTTCACCTCCTTCGGTCTGTCAGCCATCAGTTTGTTCTTTGTGTTTATGGGTCTGTTTCTGCTTTTTTGTGCTTATTTGTTTATTCATTCATGTCATTTTTTCCCAAATACACACACAAGTGAAATCATATGGTATTTGCTTTTCTCTGACTTATTTCTCTCAGCATAATACCTTCTAGGCCCATTCATATTGCCACAAATGGCAAGATCTCATTCTTTTTTATGGATGAGTAAAGCCTTCATTGTATATATATATATATATATATATATATATATATATATACCACATCTTATTTATCTACTCATCTATCCATGGACACTTTGGTTGCTTCCAGGCCTTGCCTCTTGTAAATAAAATGAGACAGACTCAGCAGCAAAATGCAGATGGTTAAATAAAATGCCAGTGAACCTGACAATAGGTCAATAGAAACCATCTAATCTAAATACAGAGAGATAAAAAGGACTACAAAGAAGTAGTTTAGCTTACACATACTTGAATTACCAGAGAAATAGACACAGAAGAAAATATTTGGAGAAATAATAGATGAAAATTTCACCAAATGGTTGCAAACATACACATACAATTACTATTAGCTCAGCAAACTCCAAACAATATAAACACAAAAAAAGCTACACCTACACACACAACAGTTAAACTACTGAAAACCAAAAATTAAGGGAAACCTTGAAGGTAGCAAGAGGAAAAAGTAATAATAAATTACATCAAAAGCAATAGAGGTCCAAAGACAACCAGACAATATCTGTAAAGTGTTACACTCTCTCCTGCTCTCTTCCTCTTTGCAAATTCTATTTATTATATTTTGCTCCATTTTGCATACCATTTTTCAAATCTTAGCTTACACATTTCATTTCAAAAGTCCTTGCAGAAATGACATATTGGATAAAAGGCTGGTATCCAAAATCTATAAAACTCACCAAACTCCACACCCAAAAACCAATAATCCAGTGAAGAAATGGGCAGAAGACACGAACAGACACTTCTCCAAAGAGGACATCCAGATGGCCAACAGACACATGAAACGATGCTCAGCATCCCTCCTCATCAGGGAAATACAAATCAAAACCACACTGAGATACCATCTCACACCAGTCAGAGTGGCTAAAATGAACAAATCAGGAGACTTTAGATGCTGGTGAGGATGTGGAGAAATGGGCACCCTCCTACACTGTTGGTGGGAATGCAAACTAGTGCAGCCCCTCTGGAAAACAATGTGGAGGTTCCTCAAAAAATTAACAATAGAACTCCCTTATGACCCAGCAATAGCACTGCTAGGAATTTACCCAAGGGATACAGGAGTGCTGATGCACAAGGGCACATGGACCCCAATGTTCATAGCAGCACTCTCAACAATAGCCAAAACATGGAAAGAGCCTAAGTGTCCATCAACGAATGAATGGATCAAGAAGATGTGGTTTATCTACACAATGGAATACTACATGGCAATGAGAAACAATGAAATCTGGCCATGTGTAGCAACATGGATGGACCTTGAGGGTATTATGCTGAGCGAAATAAGTCAGGCAGAGAAGGACAGATACCATATGTTTACACATATAGGTGGAGTAGGAGGAACTTAACAAAGGAGAAGGGGGAAAATAGTTGAGGAGAGGAAGGGAGGCAAACCATGAGAGACTCTTGAATGCTGAGAACAAACGAGAACAAACTGAGGGCTGATGGAGGTGGGGGAGAGGGGAAGCGAGAGTGATGGGCATGAAGCACTGGGTGTTACCCAATTTGACAATAAACTATAAAAGAAAAAAATAAAGGAGTGTAAGAAGAGCAAAAAAAAAAAAAAAAGATTTTCACATATAATATGTTCAATGGGAAAAAATTAAAACATTATGTAAAACACTAAGTAAATAAATTTTTACTATTTATTTTTCAGAAAAAAAAAAACAAAACAAATCCTTGCTGACTTTATAGTGTTAAAATGACCTTCCTTTCTACTAATTTAACATGCATTAAACTCAATCTAGTGTTTGGGGTTTTTTTTTAAATATTTTCCTTCCCACTAGTTTGTGAGCTTCTTAATGGCAGGTGCTGCCACCTTTATTTTTATGCTCTCCTAGTACTTTGCCTGCCAGTAGTAGCTACTTAACAAACTGATTCAACCATCCAACTTTAGTGCAAATGCTGCATATTCATAGGTGACCAATATATGTGCCCACTCCCTCCATTCAGAATCTAATGGGGAAGAAGATATTGAAGAAGTCAAATAAAATTAAGGATAATATCACAAATTGTGACAAGTGAAAGAAATAAACTGTGATAGAAAAGGAAGGAAGAGGTGCAGGAAGAAGGGAAAATAACTTAGTAACCAATTTAGAGTTGGAGTCAAGGAGAATTTCACAGAGAAATTAATATTTCAGTTGCTACTTGAAATCAACATTCTTAATTATTGAGAACCATTGGTTTTGCATCATTACTCAAATTTATGCCCTTAAATTAAGTTTTAAAAGACATCCAGACATTTGACAGAGGAACTCATCACTTCAATTTTTAAATGTTTTGTTAGACCCCATTATAACAATGAATTATTAATAACACCAAGATTCATTTGCTATGTAAAAAAATCAGTGCACTGACAGTGGTGATCTTTAGAATTAAATTAATGAAAAAACTAGTTTTTACCTTTTGATGAATATGCTTCAACAATCTAAACTGGGTCTATATGACACAAAATTTGTAGCCAAATGAAAAATCTTATGATTTGAATTGGGCACAATAATAGTTTAATCTTTTTATATATTGCTATGGTCTAAATGCTTATTCCCCCTAAAATTTTTATGTTGAAATCTTAACCTCCAAAAATGATTATATTAGGAGGTGGGACCTTTGAAAGATGCTTTACTCATAACGGCAGGGCTCACATAATGAGATTAGTGTCCTTTGGCCCTTCTACAATGTGAAGACATGAACGTGTCTGCCGTAAACCAGGAAGAAGGCCCTGACCCAGCCAGGCTGGCACCTTGATCTTGAACTTCCCAGTCCAGAACTGTGAGAAATAAATTTCTGTTGTTTATAAGCTAGCTATTCTGTGATAGTTTGTTTGCCTAGAAGGACTAAAACATGTCTTAGTGGCATAACTGTTAAATATAAGACAAGAAGGAAGAGAAGTAGTAAAAACAAAACCAATACTTCAAGGCAATATATATTAATATTAAAGGAGTTTTTTGTTTTTTTATTTCTGAGAGAGAGACAGCATGAACAGGGGAGGGCCAGAGAGAGAGGGAAATACAGAATCCGAAGCAGGCTCCAGGCTCTGAGCTAGCTGTCAGCACAGAGCCAGACGTGGGCCTCGAGCCCACTAACCGTGAGATCATGACCTGAGCCGAAGTCGGCCACTTAACCGACTGAGCCACCCAGGCGCCCCAATTAAAGAAGTTTTGAAAGAAAACTAATTGAGCACTTTATTTACAAAAGGCACTAAGTTAAAAAAAAAAATGAAAGGCACTGGTAAATGAAAACATTACACGAACAATAAATAAAACATTAAATTCAATTGATAGAGCAAATTTGAGTTAGTCACCATGTTTACAAATAGATAACATTAAAAATAGAGTTGGGAAGAAACTGGAAGCATAAACAAGGGGGAATAAATGTGAGAATAATCTAATTTAGCACTTCTAGTTCCGATATCATCAGGAATTACAAAACATAGAAACCTTACACCTGAAATCACCCAAACACAGTGAATAAGATGTGTGTATGTGCGTGTGTGTGTTAAGAACATTTAACATGAAAACAAAACAAATGAACATATGGGGGTGAGGGTGGGAAAGAGAGACGGAAATAAGCCATGAGAGACTCTTAAAGATACAGAACAAACTGAGGGTTGACGGAGGGAGGTGGGTGGGGGATGGGCTAGATGGGTGATGGGCACTGAGGAGGGCACTTGTGATGATGAGCACTTTGTGTTGTATGTAAGTGATGAATCGCTGAATTCAGTTCCTGAAACCAATATTGGACTAGAATTTAAATAAAAATTTTAAAATCAATTAATTAATTAACTCCGCTCCCCCCTAATAAAGAACACTTAACATGAGATTTACCCTCTTGACAAAACTGTAGGTGTACAATACTGAACTGTTAACTGTAAGCACTATGTAGTACAGCCCATTGCTAGAACCTTCTCATCTTGCGTAACTGAAACTACTTTATACCCATTAAAAGCTGGTTAGGAGGTTAAATCTCATGTTTGGTGTTTTTTAAAAATGAAGCCAGGAGGACACTTTTGGAGGTGATGGATATGTTTGCTACCTTGATCATGGTTTCATGAGCAGATGCTTAGCTCCAAATTCATCAAATTGTACACAATTAAATATGTATAGTTTTTGTATATCAATTACACCACCATAAAGCTATTTTAAAATAACAACAGAGATAGTTAAAGATTCTTCTTGAATGATTCGATAAACTAGCAGAAAATTAAGGAATATTTAGAGCCAGGAATTAAGGAATACTTAGAGCATAAATTGAAGGCAAGTCAAAATATACTTAATAATCCGATAAATACAGTTATAAATGCTCCACAGTTTTTAATGAGAATCACATGAAATAGAATTTATCAGAATTTTTGTGTTTTTAGGGCACAAATTTATAACAGTAATTAAGCCACATGTAAATATTCATGTTTAACTCACACCAATGTGTTGGATGGCACCTTGACAGATCTGCCACATTGGCCCTGACAACTCTGATGGCGCTAGATGAAATGACAGGCCATGTTGTGCTAACACAGCAAAACAGCCTTAGGAAACAAATGTCCAGATGACAAAATGCATGCATGTTCATCAATAATGTAATGCATTCAGAATAAAAGTAATCTGAATCCACAATCATATAGCTCAGTAAAACACAGCAATTTCAAGATACCCAATTTGTGCAAAAATAGGGTACACCCGAAGGTCGGTAGTAGCTTCATTTGGTGACTGCATTAACTTGATATGCACTGTGGTCTTTCATTATGGCTTGTTACAATGAACCATAATTCTATTCAGTTCTGTTATTGAAAGACAGCTTATTTTCTTCAAAATCAACACTCCCAATAATTTTTGCAGAAAATCATGTGGAACAGACAATTGACATAATTAATGCTTCTCAAACTGATGTATTTTTAATCCAATAATCAAAATGTTTTGAAAGCCTAGCTAGCTTATTGCCAAGTCTAGAGGCTACATGACAACATTTTTTCTAAACTATTTTCAGTAAGAAACTTCTTACTCATATTTGATGAATTCTCAGACCAAACTATTTTGACATTCCTTAAAGGTCATGAAGATTCCAGGAAGCATGAGAAGTGTATGTTTACTTGGAATGTATATAAATCAAATAATAATAAACGAGGTCAACATCTTGTCAAAGAGGCAAGAAAGAATATTCAGTTGACATACATTCACCCACACATCTTACACGAAATTCTATGTGGTCAACACTGATCTCTTGGTGATTACTGTACATAACTGTTTTAATAGAAAATATTTGCAGCTATGTTAATACATGTTTTTGTCATGCCAATATATGACTATATTCAGCACAAGCACAAGCATGGGATGCCTATAACCTACTGAAGAATTATATTGTCATTTGTCAAATTGAAAAGTGAGAACTAAGAACTACAACACCCTTTGAATGAATTAATATGTACAAAAGATATGTGCCTTGAGAGAAATAAAGTGCTATATCTACAATATTTTAAGTTGTTGAATAATTTAACAGCTCCTATATATACACATACATATACAATATACATGTTTTCTTTCCAATTTCATCTTTGTTTGAAATATTTTAAACACACATGGACTTTCACTGTTTTAAGAAACTAAGATCTATCCATTATAAAGTTAATGAAGCCATCCAGAATTTTAAGAACTTTAACATGTGCATATGAAAACCTAGGGGAGAAATTCAAATATACAAAGGATGAAGATTTGTATTAAACAAGTTACTCAAATATACTATTTAATTGCATTAAAACACATATTGGAGGGGCGCCTGGGTGGCTCAGTCAGTTGAGCATCCAACTTCAGCTCAGGTCATGACATCACAGCTCATGAGCTTGAACTCTGCGTCAGGCTCTGTACTGACAGCTCAGAGCCCAGAGCCTCCTTCAGATTCTGTATCTCCCTCTCTTTGACTCCTCCCTCACTCATGCTCTGTCTCTCTTGCTCTCTCAAAAATAAATAAAACATTAAAACAATGAAAAAAACATGTAGGAAAGTTTTAATAAAACGAGTGATAATTATAAGCTGATAAGGACATGTATGAGTATCTTATTTTGTTATTTTTATTTTTTTAAAGTCAAGTTTATTAAGGTGTAATTTACATACAGCAGAATTCACCCTTTTTTAAATAGTTTATTGTCAAGTTGGTTTCCATATAACACCCAATGCTCATCCCACAAGTGCCCTCCTCCATGCGCATCTCCCCCCTCCCCCTCTCCTCCATCCCCATCAGCCCTCAGTTTGTTCTTAGCATTCAAGAGTCTCTCGTGGTTTGCTATCTTTAAACTAACTTATCAAATAGCAAAAAAAAAAAACCCAACTCAGATATAACTTAATGGAAAATGAAATGAAAGTAATAAATTTGAGCAATGGAACAATTACTAACTATTCTGATTTAGGGAAGTACATAAAACTTTTTTTAAATTTAATTAATTAAGACATATATTTAAAGGAAAAGAAATGAATAGTCTCTTGGATTTTTAGAATATTTTTATTATATTTATATGCACATATTTTATTTTCAGAAATTGTGAAGAACACTCACCAAGATGTTAGAACAGTATGGAGATCCTTAGCTTATCTCATCCCAGAAGGGCAGCTAGATCAGCACCAAGTGATTTTGCACACCTAGGAAATTGATCTGAGGCTTAACACAACAATCTGCATAACTTGAGCCAAAGAATTTGGCAGGTAAGTGGTGCCAAGAGGTGAACAGGAGGAGAGAAAAGCCGCAGACAGCAGGGAGCATTTTCACTGAGAGAGGACAGAGAAAGAGAAAGGGGAGTGTGAGGCACATTGGGATCATGCAAGAAAAGCACTCGCACCAAAAGTAGCTGGAAATAAAGAGAAAGAGTGAAAACACTCACAGGGGACTTAACAAGAAATCTGTTCCCCCAAAACTATTGACCTATTGATGGGGAGAAAGGAGAGGGTGTCAATACCCCCAGGATTCTATACACAATGGAGCACAGAGACTGAAGTTTCAGAGCTCAGTGCCCGGATTGCCCTGGTGATGAATTATAATGAATCCCCAAGAAAAGGCAGAATGGTTTGGGGTCTGTGTGCCACACCGGGAGAAATCATTCCCCTGCTTGAAGTGCATTTGGTATAGGCCATACAGTCTCTTTGCCTTGGCAAAGGTCCCAACAGACCCCAGAGAGCAGCCATGTTTGCTGGTGGTATTGGGACAAAGACGCCAGAGTGTGGTGAAACCTGGTGCCAGCTGTATGTTGTGATTTGCCACAATCTCTGAACCTCTGCCAATGCGTGATTGCATGAACATCTTCTGGGGCAAGCCAGCACCTGGCCATTGCTCAGTGAGACCCTCCCCCAGAGATTCTTCATGGGTCCAAGCAACAGGGGTCTCTGAAGTGTGGGGTTTTGAAACACACCCCCATCTGAGATAAAACTCTGGTGGGAGGTGCCACCTGGCAAGTAGACAGCTGAGACAGGACAGGGTAGAGGCAGGGAGTAGATGGAGGCCTGAGACAAAGAAGCGGTGCTTGATTGTGGGTCAGTGAGAGCATGAAGTTCTAGGGAGAGACTACCGACTTGGGAGAGACCAAGAGAGTAGAAGACTAGTCTAGAGACTAGGGAGATTAGGGAGCAGGATGAAACCAGAGACTAGGGAGCTAGCTGAAGCCATTTTCACCTCTCCCAGGCACACACATGTGGGCACACGGGCAGATCCACCCCAGTAAGCTAAGCAGTGCCACCTAGTGCAGAAAGGAGCCTTTATACCAGGCCCCTCCCAGCTGCACCCTCTAAGAACATCCCCCAGAAGACAAGCACAAGTTCCTCCACCTCCTTAGTGTACAGACTATAGAACACTTCATAGTTTTGGTTTTAGGGGAAACTGGATGTAACTTCATACAGATTTCATTCTGTTTGCTGGTTCATTTATTGGTTTGATTTCTTTGTTGTTGTTGCTTAAATTGTTTTCTTTTTTTCTTTCTTTTCTTGCTCTTTCTTGGATACAGAAAGATAAAAAATTATTTTTTATTTTTAATTTCTTATTGTATTTCATTTTCCTTATTTTATTCTGTTTTATTATATAATATTTTTAATTAAAAATTTTTTTCTTTCTTTTCCCTTATTGCTCTAGTCTATCAAGCTTCTCTCAACAAGCAGACCAAAACACACCTAGGATCTAGCTTCCTTTATTTGCTTTTTGGTTTGTTTTCAATTTTTTATTTTTTATTTTATTATTTTTTCTTCCTCCAAAATGACAAAATGAAGGAACTCATCAAAAAAAGAAAAGAAAAGAACAGGAAGAAATAATGGCCAGGAATTTAATCGACACAGATATAAGTAAGATATATGAACTAGAATTTAAAACTGCTTATAAGAATACTAGCTGGGGTTGAGAAAAAAGCATAGATGACCCTAGAGAATCCCTCTCTGCATAGATAAAAAAAATAAAATCTGGCCAGGCCAAAATAAAAAATGCTATAACTGAGATGAAATCTCAAATAGATTCCAGGAGAGCAAGGATGGACGAGCAGAGCAGTGAATCAGCAATATAGAAGATAAAATTATGGAGAATAAAGAAGCACAAAAGAAAGTAGGAAACAAAGATAAAAGATCACCATTCAAGACTTAGAGAACTCATTGACTTATTAAAAAGAATAACATCCAAATCATAGGAGTCCCAGAGGATAAAGAGAGAAAAAAGGATACAGAAGGTGTATGTGAGCAAATGATAGTGGAAAACGTTCCTAATCTGAGGGATGAAACAGACATCAAAATCCAAAAAGCACAAGAACTCCCATTAGATTCAACAAAAACTGACCATCACCAAGGCATATCATAGTCAAACTCACAAAATACACAGACAAGTAAAGAATTATGAAAGCAGCAAGGGGGAAAAAATTAATTAACCAATAAGGCAAGACAGATCAGGTTCACAGCAGACCTGTCCACAGAAACTTGGCAGGCCAGAAAGGAGTGGTAGGAAGTAGTCAATGTACTGAATAGAAAAAGTATGCAGCCAAGAATTATTTATCCAGCAAGGCTGTCATTCAAAATAGGAGAGATCAAGAGTTTCCCAGATAAACAAAACTGAAGAGTTTGTGACCACTAAACCACCCTGCAAGAAATTTTAAGAAGGACTCTATGAATGGAAAAAAGACAAAACAAAACAAAAAAATACCAAATGCAACAAAGACTTAGAAAGGAACAAAGAACATCGCCAGAAACACCACACTACAGGCAACACAATGGCAATAAATTAATATTTTTCAGTACTCACTCTAAATGTCAATGGACTAAATGCTCCAATCAAAAGACACTGGGCATCAGAATGAATAAGAAAACAAAATTCATCTTTATGCTGCTTACAAGAGACCCATTTTAAACCTAAGACACCTGGAGATTGAACTTAAGGGGATGGAGAACCATCTATCATGCTAATGGTCACCAAAAGAAAGCTGGAGTACCATACTTATATAACACAAACTAGATTTTAAAATAAAGAATGTAACAAGAGATGAAGAAGGGCATTATATCATAATTGAGGGATCTATGCACCAAGATTTACAATTGTAAATATTTTTGCCCCCAACATGAACACCCAAATATAGAAATCAACTAATCACTAACATAAAGAAACTCAATAATACTATAATAGTTGGAGACTTAAAGAAAATCAACAAGGAAACAATGGCTTTAAATGATACACCAGACCAGATAGACTTAACAGATATATTCAGAATATTTCATCCAAAAGTAGCAGAATACACATTCTTCTAGATTTCACATGGAACATTCTTTTTTTTTTTTTTTTACAAATAGTTTATTTTCAAA
Organism: Hyaena hyaena; assembly: GCF_003009895.1. Classification (NCBI taxonomy): domain Eukaryota; kingdom Metazoa; phylum Chordata; class Mammalia; order Carnivora; family Hyaenidae; genus Hyaena; species Hyaena hyaena. The sequence goes on along the minus strand of NW_024081464.1, from coordinate 754,782 downwards.
TTAGTTTCCACATAACACTCAGTGCTCATCCCCACAAGTGTCCCCCTCCATCCTCAGTTTTTGTCAGCATTCAAGAGTCTCTCATGGTTTGCCTCTCTCCCTTTCCCCCACCATTTCCCCCCTTCTTCTCCCCCTTGTTCCTCCGTCAAGTTCCTCCTAAT